>NC_041392.1:180325380-180365525 GCF_002162155.2 Triticum dicoccoides | reverse complement strand
AAAAGGGCAGTATGCTCATTTGTCCAAAAGGTATACCCACCTCCGTATGTGGCACGTGCGAGCTGTACGTAGACGTACACAGCCAGTCCACCGGGCCCAGCTGATCCTCCCTTCCATCACGATCCGCGCCCTCTCTCGACCCACCGGTCGATCGTCGCGCCTTGCTCGTCTGTAGTCAATGGCTGGCGCCGCCGGGTGCCGCCACCTCATTCACCACCCCCGTCACCCATCATGGCTCTAACATTTTCGCACCTTCCTTGTCGGTAGCGCCGCCGTCCTCGCCGTTGTCTGGGTCGCCGTCCTTGCCGCCATCCGCTGTCCTCGTCGGCGCCAGCGGTGTCATCCTCGCCGTCGTTGGCGCCCCTTCCCGTTTGTATTCTAAATCATTCATTGCACAATGAAATGGTGCACAAAATTATTCAGAGCGATTTTTCCTGTGTTAATTTTTCATTGTAATCATACAGTGTAATCAAATTTCATGATGTTTGTATTCATGTTGTATACTGTTGGTAGTGACCGGGGACTGTAGATCTAGGTGTTTAAATGGAGGAAGAAACTAGATATGCGGGTGATGAATACGTTAGCGATCATGGCTCTCGTATCAATAACGATTGTACTAACAAAGATTAATATAGTATCAACAATGAATCGTGGTCGTCATATGATAACTTACCTGTCGAGGACTTCCAAATTCATGAGGATGGTGCATGCAATGAAAACGTAAGTGACATGTATGTTGATTTGTCTTTCATTGGCAAACAACCGCATGGCAACTTACATGTCTTTCTTTTTAAATCTACAGGAAGATGTAGGTGTTCAAACTGAGCATAATTAATGATTTTTCAGGAATCTTACACCGACAAATTGAGCCAGTTCGATGAATATTTTGTACGGCACACAATCATATGAACTAAGTGATGACAACTTACATGTGTTTATTTGTAATCTTGTAGGAGGAGGTCGATGGTCCTAGTGGGCATGACGACTAGGACGATGATGGTGATGCAGAGATGGACATTGGGCATGCTGAAAACAAGCAAAAGGCACTAGATAGGCATTGGAAGGTTATGGCATACATGTTCTACAACAATCACATGAAAGAGCATGGATTCAACATCGGAAAAAAGAAGGTGAAACGGGGGAAAGGTCCTTCGGGAAGTATACAATTCAGGAGGTTTCTTTGCTCCAGGGGAGGAAAACGGTAGAGCAAATTCTTGAACATGGAGGGGCGCAGCCGCAGGCTAAGACTCAGTGCGAGTTCGGTGTGCAACTGGTGGTGAAGTTGAACAGATTATGTGGAGTTTGGTTCGTCGTGACATTTATTGATGGTCACAACCATGTGCTGGTGTAACGCGCCGAGACCGTTGCGCCAGGTGTTTTTCAGTTATTCGCCAACATTGCCATGTATTAGCTTGCGTGTTGCATTTCATCATGTCATCATGTGCATTGCATCATCATGTTTTTGAAATTTACATCCGTCCAGGTCTCCCCGTCCTCTCCGTTGTCCGTTCTGAGCCCAACCACACTCGCGCACGCCGCGGCACGTCCGAAATATTAATTTATAAGTGGCCGAAAAATGTTCTCAGAATGGGATGAAAGTTGGCGTGAGGTGTTCTTATGTTGTTAGTAGGTCGCCTGCCAAGTTTCATCGCATTAGGATTCCGTTTGACGCCCCAACTGTTAACTATAACGGCATTATAGTCGGTCTAACGTCGGACGTTTTCGATCTCCGAAAACTGTTGCCGGGCTGCATTCCTCCTCTTTCATCGCAGACCACCTTCTATCTACACAGCCCACCATCCCCACCAGCAGCCCACCTACCCCTTCTCGCGTCCGGAGCCGTCCGATGGCGATCGCACGGTCCGGAAACGCCTCCCAACCCCTCCTAACCCTAATCCTAACCCCCATTTCCTATTTAAACCTCTTCCCTTGCCATTTTGGGCAGCAGCCATCCTCCTCCTCATTTTCCGCACCGCCCAGTCATCAGTGCCGCCATCCACCTCCATTTCCGTGCCCGGCCACCTCCCCGCTGCCACTTGGCACGGTCCGAGTGGCCGCGCCGCCACCTCGCTGGAGAACATCGTCACGCACCTTGATCCGCCCGTTCCCGCCGGTTTCCGCCGACCCCGTCGCCAGAACCCCTGTCGTCGTCCTCTGCATCACCATGGGTGTGTTGTTGTTTATGTTCTTCAGAAACGAGCAGTAGCAGCTCGCCCGCTCTCGCGCGTTGCCGAGCGCAGGGCTAGAAGGCCCAGCCTACATCCAGCCTCCTCACCGAGCCAGCCCATGAGGCCTGGTGAGCAGCCCCCGCCCCTGTGCTTTGTTGGGCCGGCCTCTGAGTTGGCCCGTTCATGTTTTTTCCAGATCTACGAATTTCCTAATTATTCCAGAGAAACCAGTTTTACAGAAACCCCCCTCTTGTTCATGCATATCATATCTCACAAACTATGCATCTTATGTAAAAACTTTATATATATATAATGCTTAGAATTTTGTCTAGTTTAATAATATGCTACTTTCGTCCATGTTAAAAAT
This sequence comes from Triticum dicoccoides, assembly GCF_002162155.2. Taxonomy (NCBI): domain Eukaryota; kingdom Viridiplantae; phylum Streptophyta; class Magnoliopsida; order Poales; family Poaceae; genus Triticum; species Triticum dicoccoides. The sequence goes on along the minus strand of NC_041392.1, from coordinate 180,362,990 downwards.
GTTAAACTTGTTGCTTGTGTTTAGTTTGTAAATTGCCATGTTAAAATGATTTAATTCATAACTAAATAACCGTAGCTCGGTTTTAAATAAACTTTATATGTAAATGGGGTAGAAAAATGCCTAGTTTAACTTGGTGCACTCATCTTGCATGTTTAACAACTCTAAAATATGGTTTAGGGAAGAACAATACCAAATCCATAATTTGCATATGAGGATTTTTCGGACTTGTTGTTTGTTGTTCTGGCCTCATTTAAACTTGCCTAGATAGGTAGTTTTCATATGCCTCACCTCTTGCCATGATTAATAGCATTTAATATTGATAGGTACATAACCGAGAGAGAACTAAATAAGTCATGTGGTGTTTCGTCTATATGCAACTCATTGCATATTGAGCTCCATTTAATTTGTAGTATTGTTTGTTGCACTTTGCCATGACATGCCTCATTAAACCGGACATGCATCATACTTGGTTGTGCATCATGCCATGTTTATGTGATTGTTGTTTACTATGCTTCTTGCTTCTTTCCGGGTTGCTTCTCTCGTTAGCTTCGGTTGCGTTTCGGAGTTGTGAGGATCCGTTCGTCTATGTCCGTTTGTCTTCTTCATGGACTCGTTCTTTTTCCTTGCGGGATCTCAGGCAAGATGACCATACCCTCGAATTCACTTCTATATTTGCTTGCTAGTTGTTCGTTCCATCGCTAGGCCGCGCTACCTACTGATACGTCTCCAACATATCTATAATTTTTGATTGTTCCATGCTATTATATTATCAACCTTGGATGTTTTATATGCATGTATATGCTATTTTATATGATTTTTGGGACTAACCTATTAACCTAGAGCCCAGTGCCAGTTTCTGTTTTTTCCTTGTTTTAGAGTATCACAGAAAAAAAAACGGAGTCCAATTGACTTGAAACTTCACGGAACTTAGTTTTGGAACGGAAGCAATCCAGGAGACTTGGAGTAGACGTCAGGGGAGCTTCAAGGAAGCCACGAGGCAGCGAGGCGGGCCCTACCCCCTGGGCGCGCCCCCACCCTCGTGGGCCCCTCGTGGCTCACCTGACTGACTTCTTTCGCCTATATATGTCCATATACCCTAAAAACATCGGGGAGCAGAATAGATCAGGAGTTCCGCCGCCAGAAGCCTCCGTAGCCACCGAAAACCAATCTAGACCCGTTCCGGCACCCTGCCAAAGGGGGGAATCCCTCTCCGGTGGCCATCTTCATCATCCCGGCGCTCTCCATGACGAGGAGGGAGTAGTTCTCCCTCGGGGCTCAGGGTATGTACCAGTAGCTATGTGTTTGATCTCTCTCTCGTGTTCTTGAGGTGGTATGATCTTGATGTATCGCGAGCTTTGCTATTATAGTTGGACCTTATGATGTTTCTCCCCTTCTACTCTCTTGTAATGGATTGAGTTTTCCCTTTGAAGTTATCTTATCGGATTGGGTCTTTAAGGATTTGAGAAAACTTGATGTATGTCTTGCACATGCTTATCTGTGGTGACAATGGGATATCACGTGATCCACTTGATGTATGTTTTGGTGATCAATTTGCGGTTTCCGCCCATGAACCTATGCATAGGGGTTGGCACACGTTTTCGTCTTGACTCTCCGGTAGAATCTTTGGGGCACTCTTTGAAGTACTTTGTGCTGGTTTGAATAGATGAATCTGAGATTGTGTGATGCATATCGTATAATCATACCCATGGATACTTGACGTGGCATTGGAGTATCTAGGTGACATTAGGGTTTTGGTTGATTTGTGTCTTAAGGTGTTATTCTAGTATGAACTCTATGATAGATTGAACGGAAAGAATAGCTTCATGTTATTTTATTGCGGACTCTTGAATAGATCGATCAGAAAGGATAACTTTGACGTGGTTTCGTACCCTACCATAATCTCTTTGTTTGTTAGCTGCTATTAGTGACTTTGGAGTGACTCTTTGTTGCATGTTGAGGGAAAGTTATATGATCCAATTATGTTATTATTGTTGGGAGAACTTGCACTAGTGAAATTATGAACCCTAGGCCTTGTTTCAACGCATTGCAATACCGTTTGTGCTCACTTTTATCATTTGTTACCTTGCTGTTTTTATATTTTCAGATTTCAAAAACCTTTATCTACCATCCATATACCACTTGTATCACCATCTCTTCGCCGAACTAGTGCACCTATACAATTTACCATTGTATTGGGTGTGTTGGGGACACAAGAGACTCTTTGTTATTTGGTTGCAGGGTTGCTTGAGAGAGACCATCTTCATCCTACGCCTCCTACGGATTGATAAACCTTAGGTCATTGATACGTCTCCGTCGTATCTATAATTTTTTATTGTTCCATGCCAATATTATTCAACTTTCATAAACTTTTGGCAACTTTTTATACTATTTTTGGGACTAACATGTTGATCCAGTGCCTAGTGCCAGTTCCTGTCTGTTGCATGTTTTTGGTTTCGCAGAATATCCATATCAAACGGAGTCCAAACGGGATAAAAACGGACGGAGATACTTTTTGGAATATTTGGAAAATTCTGGAAGAAAAATCCACGCGAGACGGTGCCCGAGGTGGTCACAAGGCAGGGGCGCGTCTGCCCCCCTGGGCGCGCCCCCTACCCTCATGAGCCACCCGCAAGGCAGTTGACGCTCTTCTTTTGCCGCAAGAAAGCTAATTTTTGGAAAAAATCACGGCGAAGGTTTTAGGCCAATCGGAGTTACGGATCTCCATATATACACGAAATGGTGAAGCAGAGCCAAGACAGAACGCGGAAACAGAGAGAGACAGAGAGACAAATCCAATCTCGGAGGGGCTCTCACCCCTCCCACGCCATGGAGGCCATGGACCAGAGGGGAAACCCTTGTCCCATCTAGGGAGGAGGTCAAGGAATAAGAAGAAGGAGGGGGCTCTCTCCCGCTCGCTTCTGGTGGCACCGGAGTGCCACCGGGGGCCATCACCATCACCGCAATCTACACCAAGACCTCTGCCATCTTCACCAACATCTCCATCACCTTCCCCCTCTATCTACAGCGGTCCACTCTCCCGCAACCCGCTGTACCCTCTACTTGAACATGGTGCTTTATGCTTCATATTATTGTCCAATGATGTGTTACCATCCTATGATGTCTGAGTAGATTTTCGTTGTCCTATCGGTGGTTGATGAATTGCTATGATTGATTTAATTTGCTTGTGGTTATGTTGTTGTCCTTTGGTGCCCATCATATGATTGCGTGCGTGGATCACACCCTAGGGTTAGTTGTATGTTGATAGGACTATGCATTGGAGGGCAAGAGTGACAAAAGCTTCAACCTAGCATAGAAATTGATGCATACGGGATTGAAGGGGGGCCAATATATCTTAATGCTATGGTTGGGTTTTACCTTAATGAACATTAGTACTTGTGGATGCTTGCTAATAGTTCCAATCATAAGTGCATAGAATTCCAAGTCAGGGATGACATGCTAGCAGTGGCCTCTCCCACATAATACTTGCTATCGGTCTAGTAAAGTAGTCAATTGCTTAGGGGCAATTTCGCAACTCCTACCACCACTTTTACACACTCGCTATATTTACTTTATTGTTTCTTATCTAAACAGACCCTACTTTTTATTTACGTAATCTTTATTATCTTGCAAACCTATCCAACAACACCTACAATGTACTTCTAGTTTCATACTTGTTCTAGGTAAAGCGAACGTCAAGCGTGCGTAGAGTTGTATCGGTGGTCGATAGAACTTGAGGGAATATTTGTTCTACCTTTAGCTCCTCGTTGGGTTCGACACTCTTACTTATCAAAAACTGTTGCGTTCCCCTATACTTGTGGGTTATGAAGAGTCATCCACTTGAGGGAAATTTGCTACTATCCTACAAACCTCTACACTTGGAGGCCCAACAACGTCTACAAGAAGAAGGTTGTGTAGTAGACTAATGACCCACAAGTATAGGGGATCTATCGTAGTCCTTTGGATAAGTAAGAGTGTCGAACCCAACGAGGAGCAGAAGGAAATGATAAGCGGTTTCCAGCAAGGTATTCTCTGCAAGTACTGAAATAAGTGGTAACAGATAGTTTTGTGATAGGATAGTTTGTAACGAGCAACAAGTAACAAAAGTAAATAAAGTGCAGCAAGGTGGCCAAATCCTTTTGTAGCAAAGGACAAGCCTGGACAAACTCTTATATGATGCAAAGCGCTCCCGAGGACACATGGGAATATCGTCAAGCTAGTTTTCATCACGCTCATATGATTCGCGTTCGATACTTTGATAATTTGGTATGTGGGCGGACCGGTGCTTGGGTGCTGCCCTTACTTGGACAAGCATCCCACTTATGATTAACCTCTATTGCAAGCATCCACAAATACAACAAAAGTATTAAGGTAAACCTAACCATAGCATGAAACATATGGATCCAAATCAACCCCTTACGAAGCAATGCATAAACTAGGGTTTAAGCTTCTGTCACTCCAGCAACCCATCATCTACTTATTACTTTCCAATGCCTTCCTCTAGGCCCAAATAATGGTGAAGTGTCATGTAGTCGACGTTCACATAACACCACTAGAGGATAGACAACATACATCTCATCAAAATATCGAACGAATACCAAATTCACATGACTACTAATAGCAAGACTTCTCCCATGTCCTCAGGAACAAAAGTAACTACTCACAAAGCATAAACATGTTCATAATTAGAGGGGTATTAATGTGTGTCGGTGTCAAAACCGGCGGATCTCGGGTAGGGGGTCCCGAATTGTGCGTCTAAGGCGGATGGTAACAGGAGGCAGGGGACACGATGTTTTACCCAGGTTCGGGCCCTCTCAATGGAGGTAAAACCCTACATCCTGCTTGATTAATATTGATGATATGGGTAGTAGAAGAGTAGATCTACCACGAGATCAGAGAGGCTAAACCCTAAAAGCTAGCCTATGGTATGATTGTATGTTGTCCTACGGACTAAACCCTCCGGTTTATATAGACACCAGATGGGGCTAGGGTTACACAAGGTCGGTTACAAAGGAGGAGATATACATATCCATATTGTCTAGCTTGCCTTCCACGCCAAGTAGAGTCCCATCCGGACACGAGACGAAGTCTTCAATCTTGTATCTTCATAGTCCAACAGTCCGGCCAAAGGATATAGTCCGACTGTCCGGAGACCCCCCAATCCAGGACTCCCTCAGTAGCCCCGAACCAGGCTTCAATGATGATGAGTCCGGCACGCAGTATTATCTTCGGCATTGCAAGGCGGGTTCTTCTCCAATTTCCAAGTGTTTGTAAGCAGTGTTCGGCCCCATAAATGTTGATCCTCTTGGCTTCTGTGCCCAATAAGGGCTATCTCTCATGTGTCGAACGAATACGAGGCGCCAGGGCATTTTTACATTTGCCCCCCTAGCCATATAAATAAATTGTCTATTAAAGGGATAGGGATTCTTAGATCCGATCCACACCATCTTCCTCTCAGCGAGAATCCATCAGAGTGCGTTTCGGAAAGATCCATTCCAGCATGGCCGACCTCCACAGCTTCTCGTCCCGCCCCCGTAGCCCTAAGATCGGTGATTGGGAGAGGTGTTCAGTCCCACACAGTCGATTGGTCGAGCTGCAGACCAAGGGATTTATCCCTCCGGCGTATATGGTGCCCGTTCGAGCCGGGCTTGCCACCTACAATGGCAGGGAGCAAGCGGAGAGCTTTCCCTGTCCCTCCATGGGGGAACGGGTCTGCCTTGTTCCTTACTTACTAAGGGGACTCGGATTTCCAATTCATCCGTTCCTCCGCGGGCTCCTGGAGTTCTACGGCCTCCAATTACACAATTTCACCCCTGCCTCCATTCTACATATCGCTGGCTATGTTGCTCTCTGCGAGTTGTTCCTGGGCTGCGAGGCTCACTTCGAGCTGTTGAAAAGGCCATTTGCCTCGTCCCTCGCACACAGAGGGAATCACTTTATCAAGTGGGTGGAGCCGAAATATGGCGCATCGCCGATACCGGATACCTGTCCGGTACCCCGAAGAAGCCGTCCAAAGACTGGCCTTCAGAATGGTTTTACATGGAGGACGTTCCCCTTCCGGACCCTGTTCGGCGGGGTCTTCCTGAGTTCAACAATGCTCCTCTGAAGAAGCGCCGAAGTTGGCGCCCACGGAGCCCTCAGGTGGAAGACAACATAGAAGTCCTCTATCTGATGAACCGGATCAAAGCACTAGCTCAATCAGGATTGACAATAACCGAAGTTATGTCGATTTGCATAATGCGGGGAGTGGAACCACTTCAATACCGTGGGCACCCCTTGTGGTGTTTCAACGGGGCGGATGACGCCACCCGCTACGGGCGTAAGGGTTCGGGTGATGCTGCCGCTTTAGCCAAAATTCTGTCCGAATTGTTCAAGGGAGAGGAGGAGGAGTTCACCCGCATCAAGCCACGGGATGGATTCTCCATGTACAATCCTCCAAGCTGGGTAAGCTATATCCCCTTACTTCCATTTTCCCGCATTCTTTTTCGTAAGTATTCACCTTGCCAGTTTGAGGTAGGAACTGCGAAAAGCCATAAAGGAGGTCAGTAGCCCCTCTCCACAACCGGAGGACCCTGACCGGGCCCTCAACTCCGGACTTGAAGAAGATCCGGTTATCTCCATGGAGCTGATAGACCGGCAGTTCTATCAGTTAAGCTGCGACGATGCCATGGTGGCCATTACGGCCGACTATCCCGGACTGCTCCCTGCATCGCACGTAAGAAAAACCAAAAAATCCCAACTCCAAAAACTAGGATCCCCTTTTAGACACTTCACCCACCATATACACATGGCATTTTTTACAGGGAAGGCATTCGGGACGCCCTGCCGAACCCGAAGCAACTCGCCAACAACAGGCGCCGAGGCCGGGTAGGCCAAAAAGGAAGGCGGTCAGGACAGAGACACCAACGCAAAGGTATAAAAACCCCGCTCCATGGTTGTCATATTTCTCAAAATGTAATGACACCCATGTTTCTTTAGTAGAAAAAACGCTCGCCGGAATATGTCCGGCGATGTTGCCGATCACGCCTCCACCAGTCGGGCGCCAGGACTGGACATAGAGGCGGAAGCCGATATGGGGCAGGCGCCGGATAATCCCCCTACAGAGGATGCAGATAGATTATCCGTTACTAACTCAGAAGTGGAAAGCGCCATCAATCATAGGCGCCGCCGGGCCGTACTCCGTGACACTTGTTTCTCACCAGAGGCATTTGATGCCTTTAATTCCGGAGAGGCGTACCTCCGTGTTGCTCAAGATGGTCTAGCCAAAGCCACAGATCAGTATGTAAAGGATGTACGGGTAAGTAAATCTGGCGATTTATGTGTATCAGTAGCCCCTGAGACTTGAAACAGTTAGCAGAACTGATTTAAGGATCATCTTTAATGTGCAGGTTCTTACAGAGAAGAATACTAGGCTGTCCCAGGAGCTGGAGGAATGCAAGACCCAACTGCGGGCCACTGTTGCCGCATTGTAGGAACAGAAAAAACCTCCCACTGGTAACATTTACTTTAAAGAATGATGGTTACCATATAGTGTGCGGCGTGGCTGCAGATCTAACAATAGATTTTGCAGAAGAATCCGGAGAAAATCCGGGGGACCAGCATGTCGTGCGACAGCTAGAGGCTGGCAAACGCGTGCTGACTGAGGTTAGGTGGGATAAAAACAATCTCCAAGACGCCAATGTCAAGCTGAGCGTGGAACTAAAAGACGTTCGAGCCCAGCTTGCAGATTCCGAGAAGGAGAAAAAGCGGCTTCAGCTCGGCATTTTCAGTAAGTGCTTGAAAGAATCCTTTTGAAGGAGTTCGGGGAAGAAGCCGACTAACAGCGTTATGTCTGTAGGTATGCTGACGGGTTGTCCTGCGGAGGAAATGCCCGGGTCTGAAGGTGATCTTCTAACCGAGCTCTCGCATCTGCACGAACAAGTTCGGCAGGTCATGCAAGGTGTTGCCCAGGCCTTGTGCCCATCCGCCTCCCTGCCAGAAGGCGTTCCAGAGCTTACGGAGAAGCTCAAGGGAGCACGGTGGCGCTTCCGATTATGGAAGATATCAGCCTGCCGACAAGGTGCCTGAGAAGCCTAGGCCATGGTGAAGACGTGGTACACCAAGGCTGACCCAAATCACATGGCCGAGGTCGGACCTGTGGGGCCCAATGGAAAAGAGATCCCCGTTAGCTTAGTTTATGGGCAAGTAGAATTAGCCGCAAAGTATTCCCAACAGGATTGTAGGCTAGACCGCTTGTTGGATGGTATAGAGGAGGAATTTAGTCAGTCTGCATGACTATGTAATTAAAGTGACATGTATAATGCCTTCTAGCCGGATTGTAGATCATTTGTCATGGAGGACCTTTTCGCTTCAACCTCGGGACCCGATAGTCCGGTGTGTATCCAAATACCCGCTCAGTTATATAAGAACCGGGGTATGCGTGGAGACCAGGCGTTGGGGTCATTGGTGCTTGAACAGACAAGTGCCCAACTAGTTATGTTATATTACATGGGTAGTAAGAAACATCTTCCAGGGAGAATAGTTCCGTTAAGGGTTCCTTTCCCTGGGCAAGCATGCCCTAAAGTGCATGTCCGGACTGCGATAGGAAACGCAGGAAAAAACATCTAGGGGAAGGTATGTAAAATAAATAAAAATCATCTTTTGTTCCCCGACTTAATATTCCCTTAAGAACGCTAGCTTTCGGCTTCACCCAGTCTGAGGTACAGATCCGGCTGACCCGGCAGTAACAATCGCAGAGGTGCTCCCCTTATGACCTAGCCGAATTAACGGGAACGTAGGGCATAAATACAAGAGCCAGGCAACCCAGCTTAGCCAAAACTTAAGTCATATCGATGCATATAATGGCGAAAAAAGGTGCATGTGGAAGCATAACACATGTGCAGGGCACGAGGCCCAAATAAATAATCAGGCTTCTGTGAAAGAAGCCCCCAGGTATGACGAGTGCGGCTAGCGCATCTGTAATGCGCAAACGAGGTGCAAGTTGGCCTTTGAAGGCCTGGAGAAAGAATAAAAGAAAGAAAGAAAAATAGGGCAGATAATGTATAAAAATGGACAGAGGAAGGGGATGAACACAGGGTCCTACGCTAGGCGTAGAATCTTTGGAGCCTGGCTGCGTTCCATTGGTTCGGCTCGAGTCGATTAGTCGATGCATCCCGCAGTCAGTACGCTCCACCGATCAGAACTTGGTCAATAATGAAGGGACCTTCCCATTTGGGCTCGAGCTTGTTCTTTTTCTTATCCGCCAGACGTAGAACTAGTTCGCCAATGTTATAAGTTTTGGCCCGTACTTTTCTGCTTTGGTATCTGCGAGCCTGTTGCTGATAAAATGCGGAACAGGCTTTTGCCGCGTCGTGCTCCTCCTCTAAGGTGTCCAGACTGTCCTGCCGATCAAGCTCGGCTTCCCTTTCTTCGTACATGCGCACTCGAGGTGAGTCATGAATTATGTCACATGGCAAGACTGCCTCTCCGCTGTACACCATAAAGAAGGGTGTATATCCGGTACTACGGTTCGGCATGCTCCGCAGCCCCCAGAGTACGGAGTCGAGCTCCTCTACCTAGTGTGTGTTAGACTTTGTTAAGGACCGCACTAGCCTGGGTTTAATGCCGCTCATTATAAGACCGTTCGCGCGCTCCACTTGGCCGTTGGTTTGTGGGTGATAGACTGAGGCATAATCGAGCTTGATGCCCATTTTGCTGCACCAGAGTTTTACCTCATCGGCCGTGAAGTTCGTGATGTTATCAGTGATGATGCTGTGGGGGACTCCATAATGGTGTACCACCCCGGATATGAAGTCTATCACCGGTCTGAATTCGGTTGTTTTAACAGGTTGGCCTCTATCCATTTGGTGAATTTATCCACCATGACCAGTAAGTGTTTTTTCTTGTGGGTTCCCCCTTTAAGGGGTCCAACCATGTCAAGCCCCCAGACCGCAAAGGGCCACGTAATGGGGATTGTTTGGAGGGCGGTGGGTGGCATGTGGCTTTGATTTGCAAAGAGCTGGCAACCGGCGCAATGTTGGACCAAGTCCTGTGCATCTGCCCGGGCCGTTGGCCAATAGAATCCTGTACGGAAGGCCTTGCTTACAAGAGTCCGGGCTGCGGCGTGGTGACCGTCGAGTCCGGCGTGAATTTCTGCCAAAAGGTTCTGCCCTTCCTCTTCGGAGATGCACCTTTGAAGGACTCCGGTAGTGCTTTTTTTGTACAATTCTCCCTCGTGGACCCTGTAGGCCTTAGATCGCCGCACTATGCAGCGTGCCTCATTTTGGTCCTTCGGAAGTTCCTGTCTAGTTAGGTAGGCCAGGAATGGTTCTCTCCACAGCGCAATTATGGCCATTATTACGTGGGCTGAAGGTGTTATTTCGGTGGCGGAGCCTCCGATTGTGTCAGAGTGTTCGGTATCGGGTATTTTGGTCGGGTCCGGGCTGTTGTTACCATTGTCCCCTTCCCATACTACGGATGGCTTGAACAGCCTCTCCAAAAATATGTTGGGGGGACCACGTCGCGTTTGGCGCTGATGCGGGCGAGGATATCCGCCGCCTGATTGTTTTCCCGAGCCACATGGTGAAATTCGAGCCCCTCGAACCGAGTTGACATTTTTAGGACGGTGTTTCGATAGGCCGCCATTTTCGGATCCTTGGCATCAAAGTCTCCATTTATTTGGGATATTGCGAGGTTTGAATCCCCACGCACCTCCAGGCGTTGAATGTCCATGGAGACTGCCATCCGAAGACCATGCAACAGAGCTTCATATTCGGCTGCGTTGTTGGAGTCTGTGTACAGTATTTGTAGTACGTACTGAACGGTATCTCCGGTTGGGGACGTCAGGACGATGCCAGCCCCTAGACCGGCCAGCATTTTAGAACTGTCGAAGTGCATGATCCAATTGGAGTATGCGCCATACTCTTTAGGGAGTTCGGCCTCCGTCCATTCGGCGAAGAAGTCGGCCAATACTTGTGACTTAATGGCTTGTCGAGGTTTGTATGTTATGTCGAACGGGAGGAGCTCGATGGCCCATTTGGCAATCCGTCCCATAGCGTCGCGGTTGTTTATAATATCATTAAGTGGCACTTCCGAGGCTACTGTAATCAAACACTCTTGAAAGTAGTGTCGCAGCTTCCGGGATGCCATGAACACCGCATAGGCTATCTTTTGATAATGTGGGTACCGTGATTTGCATGGAGTGAGGATAGTGGATACATAGTATACCGGCTTTTGAAGAGGGAATTTGTGTTCGTCTGCTTCTCGTTCGACAACGAGCACTGCGCTGACAACTTGATGAGTTGCCGCAATGTACAACAGCATTGGTTCGCCGATGTTTGGCGCGGCCAGGATTGGGTTGGTTGCCAAAATGGCCTTTATTTCTTCCAGTCCGGCTGTGGCCGTGTCCGTCCACTCAAGTGTTCGGTGCGCCGAAGGAGGCTGTTTTTGCAGGGTCCGTTGGGTAGACTTGGAATTTGACTATTTCATCCGCTGTTTAAAAGAGGTGGACTTGGATCTCTTGTCGAGTATCACGTCGTCCCTGTCCACTGTGGAGCGTAGCGTGGTTAATTCCTTGGCCGAGAGGGCTTCGGATAATGCCTCAAGGGCCAGTGCGGCTGTTTTGTTTTCGGCGCGGAGTGCTGTGTCCGGATCACTGGGAAGAGTGATGATTTCGTTGGGTCCAGCCATTTTGAGCTTCATGTACCCGTAATGGGGTATGGCTTGGAAGATTGTGAACGCCTCCCGTCCTAAAAGAGTGTGATAACCACTGCTGAACGTGGCCACTTGGAATGTAATTTCTTCGGACCTGTAATTATCCGGCATGCCGAATACCACATCTATTGTGATTTTCCCAGCACAGCATGCTTCCTGACTGGGGATGATTCCTCTAAAGGTTGTGCTACTTTGCTCAATGCGTTCCCAGTCTATTTCCATCTTTTGAAGAGTTTCCTCATAGATGAGGTTTAATCCACTGCCGCCGTCCATGAGTACTTTGGTGAGTCGAAAGCCGTCCACGATTGGGCTGAGGACCAGTGCAGCTGGTGCTCGGGCTGTTCAGAATTTAGGTTCATCACTGGCATTAAAGGTGATAGCCGTGTCACTCCATGGATTTATTGTTGCCACATGGCAGATTTCGGCAATGCTGCGGAGTGTTCGCTTGCGCCTATTATTTGATGTGAAGGTCTCAAAGACTGTTAATACCGTATTGCTATTCGTGGGATGGTGCTCTGCGGCATCTGGGATGAGAAAATCCTCACCGCTTTTAGCCACCTACCAGAGTATCCAACATGCTCTAAGGCTATGTGTTGGTATGGCGTCCTCTGTACTGTGAATTCTACAGGGTCCATTGAGCCATCCCTCCAGTACGGTCCCATGCCCTATAGAGGGTTTTTGCTTTTGGTAGTTGACCCGGGTGTCTTTTGATAGTGCACCCTTTTATTTCAGACTGGGTTCGTATTTAGGGCCGGATTATCCCAAAAGTTTGTTTCGGTTTTCCAGGCACTTTCCATTGCACAGTACTTTCGTACTATGGACGCCAAGTTAGTGAAGCGTGATATCTCATGGTGATTTATGGCGTTAAGGATTCCCTTGTCCGTGCAATTATTGCAGAAAAATAAGATTGCGTCTTCCTCGCAACAGTCCTTAACCTTGTTCATCACAAGGTGGAATCTGGCCCAATAGTGATGTATTGTTTCCTGGGGCTCTTGCCTGATGTGGGAAAGATTGCTTATGTTTTGGTGGGTGGGTGGAATTGAATCCGAACCCTTACCCGATCTGGGATCCAGGGGCCGAGGAATTTCCAATTTTGGAAATTCTGGTTCCGGGGTGTTGCCCAATAATCCTAGCCCGTTGCCTGACTCTAAGTTCAGGGATTGGATGATGTCCTCCCGCGAATGGGTATCCGGCTCGGAGAGCTCAGGAATCCGGACATAGTTGGTCCTCAATATGGAGGAGAGGTCGCCGCATTGTTCCTCCATCACTGCAATATGATGGGTGACCGACGAAGAGTTAATCTCCCTTTGATCGGGTTTAAGCCCAATCCGATCATAGTCCGTAGCGACTCCCAGGGCGGCGATGCGATCCAAGAGCTCGTTTAAGGAGGCAATCTCCATTGGATCCATCTGTTCGGCGAGTCCCGAACGTGAAGGCTGTTTACGATGACCCGAGAAGTCATCGTTGGCGCGGCGGCCGAACAGGCGGTCATGATAAATCCGCCTAGCCGGAGAGTTTGGCCGACAGCCAAAGCTCCCCCAACAGTAGTACCGTCTTTAAAGACGAGACGAGGCATCCTTCCTAATGGCGATGGCACAGTGGAACTCTCAATGAAAGCACCAATGTCGGTGTCAAAACCGGCGGATCTCGGGTAGGGGGTCCCGAACTGTGCGTCTAAGGCGGATGGTAACAGGAGGCAGGGGACACGATGTTTTACCCAGGTTCGGGCCCTCTCGATGGAGGTAAAACCCTACGTCCTGCTTGATTTATATTGAAGATATGGGTAGTACAAGAGTAGATCTACTACGAGATCGGAGAGGCTAAACCCTAAAAGCTAGCCTATGGTATGATTGTATGTTGTCCTACGGACTAAACCCTCCGGTTTATATAGACACCGAAGGGGGCTAGGGTTACACAAGGTCGGTTACAAAGGAGGAGATATACATATCCATATTGTCTAGCTTGCCTTCCACGCCAAGTAGAGTCTCATCCGGACACGAGACGAAGTCTTCAATCTTGTATCTTCATAGTCCAATAGTCCAGCCAAAGGATATAGTCCGGCTGTCCGGAGACCCCCCAATCCAGGACTCCCTCAATGTGCATATAGGATCTGAACATATGATCTTCCACCAATTAAACCAACTAGCATCAACTACAAGGAGTAATTAACACTACTAGCAACCTACTATCACCTATCCCAGACTTGGAGACAAGAATTGGATACAGGAGATGAACTAGAGTTTTGAGATGAGATGGTGTTGATGAAGATGTTGATGGAGATTGCCCTCTCCCAATGAGAGGAGCGTTGGCGATGACGATGGCGGTGATTTCCCCCTCCGAGAGGGAAGTTTCCCCGACAGAACAGCCCCGCCAGAACCCTAGATTGGCTCCGCCAAGGTTCCGCCTCGTGGCGGCGGAGTTTCGTCCAAGAAGGTGGCTTATGATTTTTTCCATCAAAAGAGTCCATATAGCAGAAGATGGTCACTGGAGGGCCACCAGGGGCCCACGAGGTAGGGGGCGTGCCCAGGGGGTAGGGCACGCCCAGGGGGGTAGGGCGCGCCCCCCACCCTCGTGGGCAGGGTGTGGCCCCCCTGGTGAAGTTCTTGCGCTCAATGTTTTTTATATATTTGGAAAACATCATTCGTGAAGTTTCAGGACTTTTGGAGCTGTGTAGAATAGGTCTTTAATATTTTCTCCTTTTCCAGCCAGAATCCCAGCTACCGGCATTCTCCCTCTTTATGCTAACCTTGTAAAATAAGAGAGAATAGGCATAAGTATTGTGACATAATGTGTAATAACAGCCCATAATGCAATAAATATTGATATAAAAGCATGATGCAAAATGTACGTATCAACTCCCCCAAGCTTAGACCTCGCTTGTCCTCAAGCGAAAAGCCGAAATCAAAAAATATGTCCACATGTTTAGAGATGAAGGTGTCGATAAAAATAAAATATGGACATGAGGGCATCATGATCATTCTTAGAGCAGCAACTTATATAATTCTTGTCATATGATATCTTATGCTACAGTAATAATTCAATCACAATATCGAGTATGGATCGTAAACTTTATTGAAAACTAACAAACTATAATCTCAGTCATTGAAGCAATTGTAATTTATCATAACATAGGAAAGAGTCAATTTATAAGAGCTTTTCAGCAAGTCCACATACTCAACTATCATATAGTCTTTCACAATTGCTGACACTCACGCAATACTTATGGGTATGGAGTTTTAATCGTACATAGAGAAAGATAGGGGCTTATAGTTTTTGCCTCCCAACGTTTTACCTCAAGAGTAATGTCAACAGTAATAGTTCATGAAAACTCACATCCAATTAGCCATATATACCAAGATCTTTCCAACATATTGTGCTTGCCAAAGGATAAAATGTACAAAGGAAGGGTGAAGATCGCCATGACTCTTTTGCAATGAAGGAGATAAAAGTAAAGGATAGGCCCTTCGCAGAGGGAAGCAGAGGTTATCATGCGCTTTTATGGTTGGATGCACAAAATCCTAATGCGGAAGAATGTCACTTTATATTGCCACTTGTGATATGGACCTTTATTATGCAGTCTGTCGCTTTTATTACTTCCATATCACACGATTGTATAAATCTTATTTTTATCACACCAATCAATCATACATATTTAGAGAGCAATTTTTATTGCTTGCACCGATGACAACTTACTTGGTGGATCTTACTCAACCCATAGGTAGGTATGGTGGACTCTCGTGGCAAAACTGGTTTAAGGGTGTTTGGAAGCACAAGTAGTATCTCTACTTGGTGCAATGAATTTGGCTAGCATGAGGGAGAAAGGCAAGCTCAACATGTTGGAGGATCCAAGACAATATAATTTATCTCAGATGTAAGAAAACATAACCCATTACGTTGTCTTCCTTGTCTAATGTCAACTCTTTAGCATGTCATATTTTAATGAGTGCTCACAATCATAAAAGATGTCCAAGATAGTATATTTATATGTGAAGACCTCTCTTTCTTTGTTACTTCCTATTAATTGCAACGATGACCAAAACTATGTTTGTCAACTCTCAACAACTTTTATTCATCATACTCTTTCTATGTGAGCTCATTACTCTCCATAAGAGTCACATGATCTCTTTGTTTATTTTTATTTCTTTATCTTTTCTTTTATTCACTTAGGATCATGTCAAAATAATCAAGCCCTTGACTCAACACTAATCTTTATTATATAGCTCACGGACTCGATTACATAGAGGGGTAATAAAGCAAAACTCACAACTACATCATACTAAGAACTTTTATTCTACTAGATCAAGATATTACCAAAAGGATCAAACTAAGAAAAACGGTAAAGATAAAAGTGATGGTGATACGATACCGGGGCACTCCCCCAAGCTTGGCAGTTGCCAAGTGGAGTGCCCATACTCAGGTGATTATGTCTCTCTTTTCGGGGATGGTGATGTGATGTTCTTGGCGATGATGCCCCTCAGGATACGATTCTCCTCCTCAAGCTTGTTGACTTGCTGCTTGAGGTCCATTATTTCCTTCTGGAGTTTTCCTGTAACAGCCAAAGCTCCCTGCACCCAAGGGTGCTACATAGCTGCGGGAGAACCAGTGACACTCTTTTTCATATTCTCGTAAGAAAGAAATCTGACATTGGAAGGGATAACCGAGTTTGGAATAGCTAAGCTCTGCAGTTCTCCCATTGTGAATCCAGCTTGGAGGCAGGAAGTGACTTCTTGATCCTCCATGGCATCTATTCTCATCAAATCAGCCTCCATCTCTTCCTCTGTTGCTGGCCCAAAGTGGTCGGCATTGTTGTTTGCCCTTGGTTCCGATGCCGGATGACACACCCGGCTCTCCCCGACTGACTCTTGAGAAGACATCTTGCTCTAATATGCACCAGCAACAGCTCGAAACAAAAACAAGAGAATTTTGCGTGATACGGGATTCAAAACTCCCAGGAGGTTATATAATGAATTTTTACCGAACAAAATATGTGTCCTATAAGAAAACGGAGTCCAGAGAGCACACGAGGTTCCCACGAGGTAGGGGGCCGCGCCCAGGGGGGTAGGGCGCGCCCTCCACCCTCGTGGAGCCCTCGTGTCCTTTCTGGACTGCTGCTTATTTTTCTATTTTTCTAAATATTCCAAAATGGAGAAATATTGCCTTAAAAACTGTTTTGGAGTCGGTTTACTTACCGTACCACATACCTATTCCTTTTCGGAGTCTAAAACGTTCCGGAAAGTGTCCCTTATGTATTCCTCCAGGGTTACGGTTTCAATAACATTGGTTTCAACATTTATAGGATTACTAGAGATATAGTTTTTGATTCTTTGACCGTTCACCACCTTCAGATTTGTGCCTTCGAAGTTGTTGATATTTATGGCACCGGAACGGTAGACCTCCTCGATAACGTAAGGACCCTCCCATTTAGAGAGAAGTTTTCCTGCAAAAAATCTTAAACGAGAGTTGTATAGCAATACATAATCACCTACATTAAACTCACGCTTTTGTATCCTTTTGTCATGCCATCTTTTAACTTTTTCTTTAAACAACTTGGCATTTTCGTAGACTTGAGTTCTCCATTCATCAGGTGAGCTAATATCAAATAACTTCTTCTCACCGGCAAGTTTAAAATCATAATTAAGTTCTTTAATAGCCCAATAAGCCTTGTGTTCTAGTTTGAGAGGTAAGTGACATGATTTTCCATAGACCATTTTATACGGAGACATACACATAGGATTTTTATATGCGGTTCTATAAGCCCACAATGCATCATCTAGTTTCTTGGACCAATTTTTTCTGGACCTATTAACAGTCTTTTGCAAAATTAATTTGAGTTCTCTATTGCTCAATTCTACTTGACCACTAGACTAGGGGTGATAAGGAGATGCAATTCTATGATTAACATCATATTTAGCAAGCATTTTACGGAAAGCACCATGAATAAAATGTGAACCACCATCAGTCATTAAATATCTAGGGACTCCAAACCTTGGAAAAATAACTTCTTTAAGCATTTTAATAGAAGTGTTATGATCAGCACTACTAGTTGGAATAGCTTCTAGCCACTTAGTAACATAATCAACAACAACTAGAATATGTGTATAACCATTAGAGGAACGAAAAGGTCCCATATAGTCAAAGCCCCAAACATCAAATGGTTCAATAACAAGTGAGTAATTCATACGCATTTCTTGACGTCTACTAATATTACCAATTCTTTGACATTCATCACAAGATAAGACAAACTTACGGGCATCTTTGAAGAGAGTAGGCCAATAAAAACCAGATTGCAGTACCTTGTGTGCAGTTCTATCTCCAGCATGGTGTCCTCCATAAGCTTCGGAGTGACACTTGCGTAGGATCTGTTCCTATTCATGCTCAGGTACATAACGTCTAATAACACCATCTACTCCTTTATAAAGATGTGGGTCATCCCAAAAGTAATGCCTCAAATCATAGAAGAACTTTTTATTTTGCTGGTATGTGAAACTAAGTGGTATAAACTTAGCAACAATGTAATTAGCATAGTCAGCATACCACAGAGCAGTATGAGAAGTATTTATGACATTTAATTGCTCATCAGGAAAGCTATCATCAATAGGTAGTGGGTCATCAAGCACATTTTCTAACCTAGACAAGTTGTCTGCAACGGGGTTCTCAGCTCCTTTTCTATCAACAATGTGTAAATCAAATTCTTGTAGCAAGAGAACCCATCTAATAAGTCTAGGTTTAGCATCTTTCTTTTCCATAAGATATTTAATAGCAGCATGATCGGTGTGAATAGTTACTTTAGAATCAACAATATAAGGTCTAAACTTATCACAGGCAAATACAACTGCTAAGAATTCTTTTTCAGTAGTAGCGTAATTTCTTTGAGCATTGTCTAGAGTTTTACTAGCATATTGAATAACATTTAGTTTATTATCAACTCTTTGTCCTAGGACAGCACCTACATCATAATCACTAGCATCACACATAATTTCAAAGGGTAAATTCCAATCAGGGGGCTAAACAATAGGTGCAGAGATCAATGCTTTCTTAAGTATTTCAAATGCTTCTACACAATCATCATCAAAGACAAATGGTATATCTTTTTGTAATAAATTAGTCAGAGGCCGAGAGATTTTTGAGAAGTCCTTAATGAACCTCCTATAAAAACCGGCATGACCAAGGAAACTTCTTATACCTTTCATGTCCTTGGGACATGGCATCTTTTCAATAGCATCAACCTTGGCTTTATCAACTTCAATACCTCTTTCAGAAACTTTATGCCCCAAGACAATACCTTCATTAACCATAAAGTGGCACTTTTCCCAATTCAAGACAAGATTAGTTTCTTCACATCTCTACAAAACTTGATCAAGGTTGCTCAAGCAATCATCAAAAGAAGATCCATAGACGGAAAAGTCGTCCATGAAAACCTCACAGATCTTTTCACAAAAGTCAGAGAATATAGCAATCATGCATCTTTGAAAGGTAGCAGGTGCATTACATAAACCAAAAGGCATACGTCTATAAGCAAAAGTACCAAAATGGCATGTAAAAGTAGTCTTTGATTGATCTTTGGCTGACACAGGTATTTGAGAGAAAACAGAATAACCATCTAGAAAGCAAAAATGTGTATGTTTGGATAATCTTTCTAGCATTTGATCGTAAAAGGTAAGGGGTAATGATCTTTTTTAGTAGCCTTATTTAATTTGCAGAAATCAATTACCATCCTATAACCAGTAATAATTCTTTGAGGAATCAATTCATCTTTGTCATTAGGAACTACAGTAATACCTCCCTTCTTAGGGACACAATGGACAGGACTTACCCACTTACTATCAGCAACGGGATAAATTATACCTGCCTCAAGGAGCTTTAGTATCTCCTTTCTTACCACTTCTTTCATTTTAGGATTCAGCCGACGTTGATGATCGTGAACTGGTTTAGCATCTTCTTCCAAATTAATTTTATGTTGACATAGAGTGGGACTAATGCCCTTAAGATCATCAAGAGTATACCCAATAGCAGCATGGTGCTTCTTCAGAGTTCTTAATAATCTATCTTCTTCATGTTATGAAAGGTTAGCACTAATAATAACAGGATATATCTTTTTCTCATCAAGATAAGCATATTTAAGAGTATCGGGTAACGGTTTAAGCTCAAACACGGGATCACCCTTGGGTGGAGGAGGATCCCCTAGGATTTCAACAGGTAAATTGTTTTTCAGAATAGGTTCATGTTTAAAGAATACTTCATCTAATTCCCTTCTTTCATTCATAAACATATCATTTTCATGGTCTAGCAAATATTGTTCTAAAGGATCACTAGGAGGTACGACAATAGAAGCAAGACCAATAATTTCATCCTTACTAGGTAATTCTTCTTCACGGTGTTGTCTACTAAATTTAGAAAAATTAAATTCATGAGTCATATCATCTAAACCGACAGTAACAACATCCCTTTTGCAATCTATGGTAGCATTAACAGTATTTAAGAAGGGTCTACCAAATATAATGGGACAAAAACTATCTTGCGGGGAACCAAGAACAAGAAAATCAGCAGGATATTTAGTTTTCCCACAGAAAACTTCAACATCTCTAACAATTCCCATTGGTGAAATAGTATCTCTATTAGCAAGTTTAATTGTGACATCAATATCTTCCATCTCAGGAGGTGCAATATCATGCATAACTTCTTGGTATAAATAATAAGGTATTGCACTAGCACTAGCACCCATATCACACAAGCCATGATAACAATGATCACCTATTTTAACATAAATAACAGGCAGGCCTACCACATGTCTAGGTTTATCTATATCACGGGGTTTAGCAATTCTAGCAGTTTCATTACAGAAATAAATAACATGCCCATCTATATTATCAGACAAGAGATCTTTAACAATAGCAATATTAGGTTCAACTTTAACTTGCTCAGGAGGTGTATATGTTTTAATATTGCTTTTACGAACCACGGTTGAAGCTTTAGCATGATCCTTTATCCTAACAGGGAAAAGGCGGTTTCTCAACATAAGAAGTAGGAACAATAGGATCATTATAAGTAATAGTCTTTTCTTCAACTTTAATAGGTGCAGCTACTTTTACTTCTATGGGAGGATGATATTTAAACCACTTCTCCTTAGGGAGATCAACATAAGCAGCAAATGATTCATAGAAAGAAGCTACTATCTCCGAGTCAAGTCCATATTTAGTGCTAAATTTACGAAAAATATCGGTATCCATAAAAGATTTAACACAATCAAAACTAGGTGTCATACCTCACTCCTTACCATTGTCGAGTGCTATGTCTTGAGCTTGCGTTGGTTTTCCCCAAAGAGGAAGGGATGATGCAGCAGAGTAGCGTAAGTATTTCCCTCAATTTTTGAGAACCAAGGTATCAATCCAGTAGGAGCCCACGCTCAAGTCCCTCGTACCTGCACAAAGCGATAGCTACTCACAACCAATGCGATTAGGGGTTGTCAAGCCCTTCACGGTCATTTACGAGAGTGAGATCTGATAGATAGAATATTTTTGGTATTTTTGATATAAAGATGCAAAGTAAAAAGTAAAGGCAAAGTAAATAGCAAAACAATATGAAAGTGATGGAGATTGATATGATGAGAATAGACCCGGGGGCCATAGGTTTCACTAGTGGCTTCTCTCAAGAGCATAAGTATTCTACGGTGGGTGAACAAATTACTGTTGAGCAATTGATAGAATTGTGCATAATTATGAGAATATCTAGGCATGATCATGTATATAGGCATCACGTCCGTGACAAGTAGGTCGAAACGATTCTGCATCTACTACTATTACTCCACTCATCGACCGCTATCCAGCATGCATCTAGAGTATTAAGTTAAAAACAGAGTAACACCTTAAGCAAGATGACATGAAGTAGAGAGATAAATTCATGCAATATGAAATAAACCCCATCTTGTTATTCTCGATGGCAACGATACAATACGTGCCTTGCTGCCCCTTCTGTCACTGGGTAAGGACACCGCAAGATCGAACCCAAAGCTAAGCACTTCTCCCATGGCAAGACCTACCAATCTAGTTGGCCAAACCAAACGGATAATTCGAAGAGACTTGCAAAGATAACCAATCATACATAAAAGAATTCAGAGAAGATTCAAATGTTATTCATAGATAGACTTGATCATAAACCTACAATTCATCGGTCTCAACAAACACACCGCAAAAAGAAGATTACATCGAATAGATCTCCACAAGAGAGGGGGAGAACTTTGTATTGAGATTCAAAGAGAGAGAAGAAGCCATCTAGCTACTAACTATGGACCCGAAGGTCTGAGGTAAACTACTCACACTTCATCGGAGAGGATATGATGATGTAGAAGCCCTTCGTGATGATGGCCCTCTTCCGGCGGAGCTCTGGAACAGGCCCCAAGATGGGATCTCATGGATACAGAAAGTTGCGGTGGTGGAATTAGGTTTTTGGCTCCTATTCTGATCGTTTGGGGGTACGTGTGTATATATAGGAGGAAGGAGTACGTCGGTGGAGCACCGAGGGGCCCACGAGGCAGGGGGCGTGCCCCCACCCTCGTGAGCACCTCTTTGCTTCCTTGTAGTAGGGTCCAAGTCTCCTGGATCACATTCGGTGAGAAAATCACGTTCCCGAAGATTTTATTCCATTTGGACTCCGTTTGATATTCCGTTTATCTGAAACACTGAAATAGGCAAAAAAACAGCAATTCTAGGTTGGGCCTCCGGTTAATAGGTTAGTCCCAAAAATAATATAAAAGTGGAAAATAAAGCCCAATATAGTCCAAAATGGTAGATAATATAGCATGGAGCAATCAAAAATTATAGATACGTTGGAGACGTATCAGGCATCCCCAAGCTTAATTCCTGCTCGTCCTTGAGTAGGTAAATGATAAAAAGAGAATTTTTGATGCGGGGTGCTACTTGGCATAATTTCAATGTAACTCTTCTTCATTGTGGTATGAATATTCAGATTAGAAAGATTCAAGACAAAGGTTTATATTGACATAGAAAATAATAATACTTCAAGCATACTAACAAAGCAATTATGTCTTCTCAAAATAATTACATGGCCAAAGAAAGTTATCCCTACAAAATCATATAGTCTGGCTATGCTCCATCTTCCCCACACAAAGTATTTAAATCATGCACAACCCTGATGACAAGCCAAGCAATTGTTTCATACTCTAACTTTTTCAAAACTTTTTCAATCTTCACACAATACATGAGCATGAGCCATGGATATAGCACTATAGTGGAATAGAATGGTGGTTGTGGAGAAGATAGTCTCACATCAACTAGGCATATCAATGGGCTATGGAGATGCACATTAATAGATATCAATGTGAGTGAGTAGGGATTGCCATGCAACGGATGCACTAGAGCTATAAGTATGTGAAAGCTCAAAAAGAAACTAGTGGGTGTGCATCCAACTTGCTTGCTCATGAAGACCTAGGGCAATTTGAGGAAGCCCATCATTGGAATATACAGGCCAAGTTCTATAATGTAAAATTCCCACTTGTATATGAAAGTGATAACATGAGAGACTCTCTACTATGAAGATCATGGTGCTACTTTCAAGCGAAAGTGTGGTAAAAGGATAGTAGCATTGTCCCTTCTCTCTTTTTCTCTCATTTTTTTATATGGCCTTTCTCTTTTTTATGGCCTTTCTCTTTTTTTTATTTGGGCTTCTTTGGCCTCTTTTTTTATTTTTTCTATTTTTCGTCCCGAGTCTCATCCCGACTTATGGGGGAATCATAGTATCCATCATTCTTTCCTCACTGGGACAATGCTCTAATAATGATGATCATCACACTTTTATTTTTCTTACAACTCAACCACTACAACTCGATACTAAAACAAAGTATGACTCTATATGAATGCCTCCAGCGGTGTACCGAGATGTGCAATGAATCAAGAGTGACAAGTATGAAAATTATGAATGGTGGCTTTGCCACAAATACTATGTCAACTACATGATCATTCTAAGCAATATGACAATGATGGATGTGTCATGATGAACTAGATGGTGGAAAGTTGCATGGCAATATATCTCGGAATGGCTATGGAAATGCCATAATAGGTAGGTATGGTGACTGTTTTGAGGAAGGTATATGGTAGGTGTATGGTACCGGCGAAAGTTGCATGGTATTAGAGAGGCTAGCAAGGGTGGAAGGGTGAGAGTGCGTATGATCCATGGACTCAACATTAGTCATAAAGAACTCATATACTTATTGCAAAAATTTAGAAGCTATCAAAGCAAAGTACTACGCGCATGCTACGGGAATCACAAACTTCAACACAAGTATTCTTTAAATTCACAACTACTCAACTAGCATTACTTTAATATTATCACCTCCATATCTCAAAACAATTATCATGCTTCAATCTTTTCTTAGTATTCAACACACTCAAAAGAAAGTTTCACAAATCTTGAATACCAAGCATATTATTATTAAGCAAATTACCATGCTATTAAGAGACTCTCAAATTGATTTAAGTGAAGCATTAGAGTTCATCTATTTCTTCAAAATAAAACTACCACCATGCTCTAAAAGGAATAAGTGAAGCACTAGAGCAAATGACAAACTACTCTGAAAGATATAAGTGAAGATCAATGAGTAGTTGAATAATTATGCAACTATGTGAGGACTCTCTAACATTTAATAATTTCATATCTTGGTATTCTATTCAAACAGCAAGCAGAACTAAAGAAAATAAAATGACGCTCCAAGCAAAACACATAACATGTGGTAAATAAAAATATAGCTCCAAGTAAAGTTACCGATGGACGAAGACGAAAGAGGGGATACCTTCCGGGGCATCCCCAAGCTTAGGCTCTTGGCTATCCTTGAATATTACCTTGGGGTGCCTTGGGCATCCCCAACCTTAGGCTCTTTCCACTCCTTATTCCATAGTCCATCGAATCTTTACCCAAAACTTGAAAACTTCACAACACAAAACTTAACAGAAAACTCGCAAGCTCCGTTAGTATATGAAAATAAATCACCACTTCAAGGTACTGTAATGAACTCATTCTTTATTTATATTGGTGTTAAACCTACTGTATTCAAACTTCTCTATGGTTTATAAACTATTTTACTAGCCATAGATTCATCAAAATAAGCGGACAACACATCAAAAACAGAATCTGTCAAAAACAGAACAGTCTGTAGTAATATGAATCAAACGCATACCTATGGAACTCATAAAATTCTCAAATAAATTGCTGGACCTTAGGAATTTATCTATTAATCATCTTCAAAAATAATTAACTAAATATCACTCTCCAAATAAAAATGGCAGCAGTTCTCGTGAGCGCTAAAGTTTCTGTTTTTGACAGCATGATCAACAAGACTTTCCCCAAGTCTTCCCAAATGTTCTACTTGGCACAAACACTAATTAAAAGCATAAAAACACATCTAAACAGAGGCTAGATGAATTATTTATTACTAAACAGTATCAAAAGGCAAGGAACAAAAATAAAATTGGGTTGCCTCCCAACAAGCGCTATCGTTTAACGCCCCTAGCTAGGCATAACAAGCAAGGATAGATCTAGGTATTGCCATCTTTGGTAGGCAATCCATAAGTGGCTCTCATGATAGTTTCATATGGTAATTTTATTTTCTTTCTTGGAAAGTGTTCCATGCCCTTTTTTAATGGAAATTGAAATCTAATATTCCCTTCCTTCATATCAATAATCGCACCAACCGTTCTAAGGAAAGGTCTACCAAGAATAATAGGGCAAGAAGGATTGCAATCTATATCAAGAACAATGAAATCTACGGGCACATAATTACTATTTGCAACAATAAGAACATCATTAATTCTTCCCATAGGTTTCTTAATAGTGGAATCCGCAAGATGCAAGTTTAGAGAGCAATCATCAAAATTACGGAAATCTAGTAAATCACACAAAGTCTTGGGAATAGTAGAGACACTGGCACCCAAATCACACAAAGCATAAAACTCATTATCTTTAATTTTAATTTTAATAGTTGGTTCCCACTCATCATAGAGTTTTCTAGGGATAGAAATTTTCAACTCAAGTTTTTCTTCATAAGATTGCATCAAGGCATCAACAATATGTTCGGTGAAGGCTTTATTTCGACTATAAGCATGTGGAGAATTTGGCACGGATTGCAACAAGGAAATAAAATCAATCAAAGAGCAATTTTCATAATTAAATTCCTTGAAATCCAATATAGTGGGTTTAGCAACATCTAGATTTTTATTTCTTTCAATCCCACTTTCATCAATTTCATCATTAAGGTCTAAACACTCCAAATTTTTAGAACGCCTTCTAGGTAAAGGAAGATCATATTCAGTTTCATCAAGATTCATATTGCAAAACAAATATTAAATTGGAGACATATCAATAACTTTTAGATCTTCATCATTACTTTCATAGGAATTAGAAGAACACGCTTTAATAAAGGCATCTTTGGAAGCACGCATCCTAGCGGTTCTTTCTTTACACTCATCAATTGAAATTCTCATGGCTTTTAGAGACTCATTAATATCATGCTTAGGTGGAATAGATCTAAGTTTCAAAGCATCAACATCAAGAGAGATTCTATCAACGTTCCTAGCCAAATCATCAATCTTGAGCAATTTTTCTTCAATCATAGCATTAAAATTCTTTTGCAAAGAAATAAATTCTTTAATATTAGATTCAAAATCAGAGATAATCTTATTATAATTTCCATAAGAGTTTTTGTAGGAATTCCCATAATTATTAGAAGGATTACTAGGATACGGCCTAGGATTAAAATTCCCTCTATAAGCGTTGTTACCAAAATTATTCCTACCAACAAAATTCACATCCATAGATTCATTGTTATTCTCAATCAAAGTAGACAAAGGCATATCATTAGGATCATAGGAAACACTCTTAGTAGCAAATAATTTCATAAGTTCATCCATCTTCCCACTCAACACATTAATTTCTTCTATCGCATGCACTTTTTTATTAGAAGTTCTTTCAGTATGCCATTGAGAATAATTAACCATAATATTATCTAGGAGTTTAGTAGCATCTCCTAAAGTGATTTCCATAAAAGTGCCTCCCGCGGCCGAATCTAAAAGATTTCTAGAAGCAAAATTCATTCCGGCATAAAAAATTTGTATAATCATCCACAAATTCAAACCATGAGTAGGCAATTACGTATCATTAGTTTCATTCTCTCCCAAGCTTGTGCAACATGTTCATGATTAAGTTGTTTAAAGTTCATTATATCATTTCTAAGAGAGATGATCTTAGTGGGAGGAAAATACTTAGAGATACAAGCATCTTTGCACTTGTTCCATGAATCAATACTATTCTTAGGCAAAGACGAAAACCAAGCTTTAGCACGATCTCTAAGCGAAAAAGGAAATAGCTTCAATTTAACGACATCATTATTGACATCTTTTTTCTTTTGCATATCACATAAATCAACGAAGCTATTCAGATGAGTAGCGGCATCTTCACTAGGAAGGCCGGCGAATTGATCTTTCTTAACAAGATTCAACAAAGCAGTATTAATTTCACAAGATTCAGCATCGGTAAGAGGTGCAATCGAAGTGCTAAGGAAATCATTATTATTGTTATTGGTGAAGTCACACAATTTGGCAGTATCTTGAGCCATCGCGACAAACAAGCAATCTAACACACGAGCAAACAAGAAGCAAACGGGCAGAAAGAGGCAAATAGAGAGGGAGGATAGGGAGAGAGAGAGGGCGAATAAAACAGCAAGGTTGAATTGGGGGGAGAGGAAAACGAGAGGCAAATGGAAAATAATGTAATGCGAGATATAGGGATTGTGATGGGTACTTGGTATATGACTTTTTGCATAGACTCCCCGGCAATGGCGCCAGAAATCCTTCTTACTATGTCTTGAGCTTGCGTTGGTTTTCCCCGAAGAGGAAGGGATGATGCAGCAGAGTAGCGTAAGTATTTCCCTTAGTTTTTGAGAACCAAGGTATCAATCCAGTAGGAGCCCACGCTCAAGTCCCTCGTACCTGCACAAAGCGATAGCTAATCGCAACCAACGCGATTAGGGGTTGTCAAGCCCTTCATGGTCACTTACGAGAGTGAGATCTGATAGATAGAATATTTTTGGTATTTTTGATATAAAGATGTAAAGTAAAAAAGTAAAGGCAAAGTAAATAGCAAAACAATATGAAAGTGATGGAGATTGATATGATGAGAATAGACCCGGGGGGCATAGGTTTCACTAGTGGCTTCTCTCAAGAGCATAAGTATTCTACGGTGGGTGAACAAATTACTGTTGAGCAATTGATAGAATTGTGCATAATTATGAGAATATCTAGGCATGATCATGTATATAGGCATCACGTCCGTGACAAGTAGATCGAAACGATTCTGCATCTACTACTATTACTCCGCTGATCGACCGCTATCCGGCATGCATCTAGAGTATTAAGTTAAAAACAGAGTAACGCCTTAAGCAAGATGGCATGAAGTAGAGAGATAAATTCATGCAATATGAAATAAACCCCATCTTGTTATCCTCGATGGCAACGATACAATACGTGCCTTGCTGCCCCTTCTGTCACTGGGTAAGGACACCGCAAGATCGAACCCAAAGCTAAGCACTTCTCCCATGGCAAGAACTACCAATCTAGTTGGCCAAACCAAACGGATAATTCGAAGAGACTTGCAAAGATAACCAATCATACATAAAAGAATTCAGAGAAGATTCAAATATTATTCATAGATAGACTTGATCATAAACCCACAATTCATCGGTCTCAACAAACACACCGCAAAAAGAAGATTACATCGAATAGATCTCCACAAGAGAGGGGGAGAACTTTGTATTGAGATTCAAAGAGAGAGAAGAAGCCATCTAGCTACTAACTATGGACCCGAAGGTCTGAGGTAAACTACTCACACTTCATCGGATAGGCTATGATGATGTAGAAGCCCTCCGTGATGACGGCCCTCTTCCGCCGGAGCTCTGGAACAGGCCCCAAGATGGGATCTCGTGGATACAGAAAGTTGCGGCGGTGGAATTAGGTTTTTGGCTCCTGTTCTGATTGTTTGGGGGTACGTGTGTATATATAGGAGGAAGGAGTATGTCGGTGGAGCACCGAGGGGCCCACGAGGTAGGGGGCACGCCCTAGGGGGCGCCCCCCACCCTCGTGAGCACCTCTTTGCTTCCTTGCAGTAGGGTCCAAGTCTCCTGGATCACGTTCGGTGAGAAAATCACGTTCCCAAAGATTTTATTCCATTTGGACTCCGTTTGATATTCCGTTTATCTGAAACACTGAAATAGGCAAAAAACAGCAATTCTGGGCTGGGCCTCCGGTTAATAGGTTACTCCCAAAAATAATATAAAAGTGGAAAATAAAGCCTAATATAGTCCAAAACAGTAGATAATATAGCATGGAGCAATCAAAAATTATAGATACATTGGAGATGTCTCATCTAGGTCCCAATCTTCGGAGTTGTGTTTAATTCTTTCCAATAAATCCCATTTGAACTCAATAGTCTTCATCATAAAAGAGCCAGCACAAGAAGTATCAAGCATGGTGTGATTGTTACCAGAAAGCCGAGCATAAAATTTTTGAATAATCATTTCTCTTGAGAGCTCATGATTGGGGCATGATATAACATTGACTTAAGCCTCCCCCAAGCCTGAGCGATGCTTTCTCCTTCGCGAGGCCAAAAATTATATATATAATTGCGATCACGATGAACAAGATGCATAGGATAAAACTTTTGATGAAATTCCAATTTCAATCATTTGTAGTTCCAAGACTCCATATCATCACATAGCTTATACCATGTCGATGCATCTCCCCTCAAAGATAAAGGGAAGACCTTCTTCTTAACAACATCTCCTGGTACACCTGCAAGCTTAAATAATCCACAAACTTCATCCACATATATCAGATGATCATCGGGATGTTTTGTTCCATCTCCTAAAAAAGGATTAGCTTGCAGTTTTTATACTATACCCAAAGGAATTTCAAAGCAAGCATTTTCATTTTCGGTAGGTTCAGTAGGTTGAGGAGCAACTCTTTGCTCTACTGGTCGAGGTGAAGATATCCCGAACAAGCCCCTCAGAGGATTACTTTCCGTAGTAACAAGTGATAGTAAATTTCAGCACACTATATAATTTTTTCCTTACCAAATTCCACCTTCCAAAGGCGCTTCACTCCCCGACAATGGTGCCAAAAAAGAGTCTTGATGACCCACAAGTATAGGGGATCTATCGTAGTCCTTTCGATAAGTAAGAGTGTCGAACCCAATGAGGAGCAGAAGGAAATGATAAGCGGTTTCCAGCAAGGTATTCTCTGCAAGTACTGAAATAAGTGGTAACAGATAGTTTTGTGATAGGATAGTTTGTAACGAGCAACAAGTAACAAAAGTAAATAAAGTGCAGGAAGGTGGCCCAATCCTTCTGTAGCAAAGGACAAGCCTGGACAAACTCTTATATGATGCAAAGCGCTCCCGAGGACACATGGGAATATCGTCAAGCTAGTTTTCATCATGCTCATATGATTCGCGTTCGATACTTTGATAATTTGGTATGTGGGTGGACCGATGCTTGGGTGCTGCCCTTACTTGGACAAGCATCCCACTTATGATTAACCTCTATTGCAAGCATCCGCAAATACAACAAAAGTATTAAGGTAAACCTAACCATAGCATGAAACATATGGATCCAAATCAACCCCTTATGAAGCAACGCATAAACTAGGGTTTAAGCTTCTGTCACTCTAGCAACCCATCATCTACTTATTACTTCCCAATGCCTTCCTCTAGGCCCAAATAATGGTGAAGTGTCATGTAGTCGACGTTCACATAACACCACTAGAGGAGAGACAACATACATCTCATCAAAATATCGAACGAATACCAAATTCACATGACTACTAATAGCAAGACTTCTCCCATGTCCTCAGGAACAAAAGTAACTACTCACAAAGCATAAACATGTTCATAATCAGAGGGGTATTAATGTGCATATAGGATCTGAACATATGATCTTCCACCAATTAAACCAACTAGCATCAACTACAAGGAGTAATTAATACTACTAGCAACCTACTAGCACCAATCCCGGACTTGGAGACAAGAATTGGATACAAGAGATGAACTAGGGTTTTGAGATGAGATGGTGCTGATGAAGATGTTGATGGAGATTGCCCTCTCCCGATGAGAGGAGCGTTGGTGATGACGATGGCGATGATTTCCCCCACCGGGAGGGAAGTTTCCCTGGCAGAACAGCCCCGCTAGAACCCTAGACTGGCTCCGCCAAGGTTCCGCCTCGTGGCGGCGGAGTTTTGTCTGAGAAGATGGCTTATGATTTTCTTCCCATCGAAAGAGTCCATATAGCAGAAGATGGTCACCGGAGGGCCACCATGGGGCCCACAAGGTAGGGGGGCGCGCCCAGGGGGTAGGGTGCGCCCCCACCCTCGTGGGCAGGGTGTGGCCCCCCTGGTGTTGTTCTTGCGCTCAATGTTTTTTATATATTTGGAAAACATCATCCGTGAAGTTTCAGGACTTTTGGAGCTGTGCAGAATAGGTCTCTAATATTTGCTCCTTTTCCAGCCAGAATCCCAGCTGCCGGCATTCTCCCTCTTTATGTAAACCTTGTAAAATAAGAGAGAATAGGCATAAGTATTGTGACATAATGTGTAATAACAGCCCATAATGCAATAAATATTGATATAAAAGCATGATGCAAAATGGACGTATCATAGACATCAACCTCTTTTCTGGCGCTGTTACCGGGGAGTCTACACAAAAGTCAACATACCAAGTACCCATCACAAACCCTTATCTCATGCATTACATTATTTGCCATTTGCCTCTCGTTTTCCTCTCCCCCACTTCACCCTTGCCATTTTATTCGTCCTCTCTTTTCCGTTCGCCTCTTTTTCGTGTGCTTCTTGTTTGCTCGTGTGTTGGATTGCTTGCTTGTCGTTATGGCTAGTCCCCTATCTTCTCCGTTGTCTCCCAAAAATGAAGTTCTTAATTTTAAGCAAAGGGAAGGATAAAATCTAAAAGACGCTTGGTATAGAATTTGCAATGCTCAAAATAGATCTACCAGCAAGCAATCTACTTCCGTTCTTCTCCGCAATTTTTATGTAGGCGTTACTCCTTGGTACAGATATATCCTTGATACCATTATCGGAGGGAATTTCTTAGGTAGCCATACTTCTGATTCTTATAATGCTATGATAGATTTGTTTGGCTCACCCCCTCTTTCGGTTAATGGAACTATGTTAACTTTGGAGCATGTAAGGCAAAGACTTGAAATTATTGAAAATAAAGTTGCTACTGTAGAGTTAATTGAAAATTTGGATAAAAAGATCCACAACCAAATTACCCAATATTGATCTAAAGTAGGAGTCACTTTGAAAAATATTAAGGAGAAGGAACCCATAGTTAATGAAAGAATAAATCAGGATTCCACTAGAATCAATAAACTTGAGGGTATCATTACCAACTTGGGAACCACTTTTTCTTCTGTAAAGAATACTCCAATTCCTCCAACTAAAATTGCCAAGCTTATGTATGTTCCTAAAAATAAGGGTTAATCCTCTAGCAAGGACACTGCGGATCTCAAATCTATAAGTATTCATCCTAATCTTTTTGCTATCATTAAGGAACCATTTGCTACAAATGAATTTTTCAATTTTGTGCCTAGAAGTTTGATAATTAATAAAAATAAAGAAACTCCTAAGGGTGATAGATTTCTCATTAAAGAATTGCCTACCAAAGATGGCAATGCCTAGATCTATCTTTGCTTTTCTGCCTGGCTAGGGGCGTTAAACGATAGCGCTTGTTGGGAGGCAACCCAATTTTATTTGTATTCCTTGCTTTTTGCTCCTGTTTAGTAATAAATAATTTATCTAGTCTCTGTTTTGGTTGTGTTTTTTGTTTTTAATTAGTGTTTGTGCCAAGTAGAACTGTTGGGAAGACTTGGGGAAAGTCTTTTTGATCTTGCTGTAAAAAACAGAAACTTTAGCGCTCACGAGAATTGCTGCCATTTTTATTTGGAAAGTGATATTTAGTTAATTATTATTGAAGATGATTAATAGATAAATTACTCATGTCCAGCAATTTATTTTAGAATTTTTGAGGTTCCATAAGTTTGCGTTAGCTACAGATTACTACAGACTGTTCTGTTTTTGACAGATTCTGTTTTTCGTGTGTTGTTTGCTTATTTTGATGAATCTATGGCTAGTAAAATAGTTTATAAACCATAGAGAAGTTGGAATACAGTAGTTTTTACACCAATATAAATAAATAATGAGTTCATTACAGTACCTTGAAGTGGTGTTTTGTTTTCTTTCGCTAACGGAGCTCACGAGATTTTCTATTTTGAGTTTTGTGTTGTGAAGTTTTCAAGTTTTGGGTTAAGTTTTGATGGATTATGGAACAAGGAGTGGCAAGAGCCTAAGCTTGGGGATGCCCATGGCACCCCAAGGTAAAATTCAAGGACACTCAAAAGCCTAAGCTTGGGGATGCCCCAAAAGGCATCCCCTCTTTCGTCTTCGTCTATCGGTAACTTTACTTGGAGCTATATTTTTATTCACCACATGATATGTGTTTTGCTTGGAGCGTCATTTAATTTTATTTTGTTTTGCTTTATGTTTGAATAATATCCCAAGATCTTAAATTATTAAATGTTAGAGAGTCTTCACATAGTTGCGTAATTATTCGACTACTCATTGATCTTCACTTATATCTTTCGGAGTAGTTTGTCGTTGCTCTAGTGCTTCACTTATATCATTTTAGAGCACGGTGGTGGTTTTATTTTATATAAATAATTGATCTCTCATGCTTCACTTATATTATTTTGAGAGTCTTTTTGAACAGCATGGTAATTTGCTTTGGTTATGAAATTAGTCCTAATATGATGGGCATCCAAGAGGGACGTAATAAAAACTTTCATATAAAGTGCATTGAATACTATGAGAAGTTTGATACTTGATGATTGTTTTGAGATATGAAGGTGGTAATATTAGAGTATGCTAGTTGAGTAGTTGTGAATTTGATAAATACTTGTTCTAAAGTTTGTGATTCCCGTAGCATGCACGTATGGTGAACCGTTATGTGATGAAGTCGGAGCATGATTTATTTATTGATTGTCTTCCTTATGAGTGGTGGTCGGGGACGAGCGATGGTCTTTTCCTACCAATCTGTCCCCCTAGGAGCATGCGCATAGTACTTTGTTTCGATAACTAATAGATTTTTGCAATAAGTATGTGAGTTCTTTATGACTAATGTTGAGTCCATGGATTATACGCACTCTCACCCTTCCACCATTGCTAGCCTCTCTAGTACCGCACAACTTTCGCCGGTACCGTAACTCCCACCATATATCTTCCTCAAAACAGGCACCATACCTACCTATTATGGCATTTCCATAGCCATTCCGAGATATATTGCCATGCAGTTTTCCACCATTCCGTTATTATGACACGCTTCATCATTGTCATATTGCTATGCATGATCATGTAGTTCACATTGTATTTGTGGCAAAGCCATCATTCATAATTCTTCCATACATGCCACTCAAGAGTCATTGCACATCCCGGTGCACCGCCGGAGGCATTCACATAGAGTCATATTTTGTTCTAAGTATTGAGATGTAATTGTTGAGTTGTAAGTAAATAAAAGTGCAATGATCATCATTTTTAGAGCATTGTCCCAAGTGAGGAAAGGATGATGGAGACTATGATTCCCCCACAAGTCGGGATGAGACTCCGTACTAAAAAAGAGAGGCCATAGAAAAGGGAGAAAAGGCCTAAATAAATAAAAAAATGAGAGAAAAAGAGAGAAGGGACAATGCTACTATCCTTTTACCATACTTGTGCTTCAAAGTAGCACCATGATCTTCATGATAGAGGGTCTCCTATGATATCACTTTCATATACTAGTGGGAATTTTTCATTATAGAACTTGGCTTGTATATTCCAATGATGGGCTTCCTCAAAATGCCCTAGGTCTTCATGAGCAAGAGAGTTGGATGCACACCCACTTAGTTCCTTTTGTTCAGCTTTCATATACTTATAGCTCTAGTGCATCTGTTGCATGGCAATCCCTACTCACTCACATTGATATCTATTGATGGGCATCTCCATAGCCCGTTGATACGCCTAGTTGATGTGAGAATATCTTCTCCTTTTTGTCTTCTCCACAACCACCATTCTATTCCACATATAGTGTTATATACATGGCTCACGCTCATGTATTGCGTGAAGATTGAAAAAGTTTGAGAACACCAAAAGTATGAAACAGTTGCTTGGCTTGTCATCGGGGTTGTGCATGATTTAAATACTTTGTGTGGTGAAGATGGAGCATAGCCTTACTATATGATTTTGTAGGGATAGCTTGCTTTGTCCATGTTATTTTAAGGAGACATGATTGCTTTATTAGTATGATTGAAGTATTATTATTTTTATGTCAATATTAAACTTTTGTCTTGAATCTTATGGATCTGAATATTCATGCCACAATAAAGAAGATTACATGGATAAATATGTTAGGTAGCATTCCACATCAAAAATTCTGGTTTTATCATTTACCTACTTGAGGACGAGCAGGAATTAAGCTTGGGGACGTTGATACGTCTCCGACGTATCTATCATTTCTGATTATTCCATGCTATTATATTATCAACCTTGGATATTTTATATGCATTTATATGCTATTTTATAGGATTTTTGGGACTAACCTATTAACCTAGAGCCCAGTGCCAGTTTCTGTTTTTTTCCTTGTTTTAGAGTATCACAGAAAAGGAAAATCAAACGGAGTCCAATTGACCTGAAACTTCACGGAACTTATTTTTGGAACGGAAGCAATCCAGGAGACTTGGAGTAGACGTCAGGGGAGCTTCGAGGAAGCCACAAGGCAGGGAGGCGTGCCCTACCCCCTTGGGCGCGCGCCCACCCTCGGGGGCCCCTTGTGGCTCACGTGACCGACTTCTTTCGCCTATATATGTCCATATACCCTAAAAACATTGGGGAGCGGAATAGATCAGGAGTTCCGCCGCCAGAAGCCTCCGTAGCCACCGAAAACCAATCTAGACCCGTTTCGGCACCCTGCCTGAGGGGGGAATCCCTCTCCGGTGGCCATATTCATCATCCCAGCGCTCTCCATGACGAGGAGGGAGTAGTTATCCCTCGGGGCTGAGGGTATGTACCAGTAGCTATGTGTTTGATCTCTCTCTCATGTTCTTGAGGTGGTACGATCTTGATGTATCGCGAGCTTTGCTATTATAGTTGGATCTTATGATGTTTCTCCCCCTCTACTCTCTTGTAATGGATCGAGTTTTCCCTTTGAAGTTATCTTATCGAATTGAGTCTTTAAGGATTTGAGAACACTTGATGTATGTCTTGCACGTGCTTATCTGTGATGACAATGGAATATCACGTGATCCACTTGATGTATGTTTTGGTGATCAATTTGCGGGTTCCGCCCATGAACCTATGCATAGGGGTTGGCACACGTTTTTGTCTTGACTCTCCGGTATAATCTTTGGGGCACTCTTTGAAGTACTTTGTGTTGGTTTGAATAGATGAATCTGAGATTGTGTGATGCATATCATATAATCATACCCACGGATACTTGAGGTGACATTGGAGTATCTAGGTGACATTAGGGTTTTGGTTGATTTGTGTCTTAAGGTGTTATTTCTAGTACTAACTCTATGATAGATTGAACGGAAAGAATAGCTTAATGTTATTTTACTACTGACTCTTGAATAGATCGATCAGAAAGGATAACTTTGAGGTGGTTTCATACCCTACCATAATCTCTTCGTTTGTTAACTGCTATTAGTGACTTTGGAGTGACTCTTTGTTGCATGTTGAGGGAAAGTTATATGATCCAATTATGTTATTATTGTTGGGAGAACTTGCACTAGTGAAATTATGAACCCTAGGCCTTGTTTCAACGCATTGCAATACCGTTTGTGCTCACTTTTATCATTAGATACCTTGCTGTTTTTATATTTTCATATTTCAAAAACCTTTATCTACCATCCATATACCACTTGTATCACCACCTCTTCGCCGAACTAGTGCACCTATACCATTTACCATTGTATTGGGTGTGTTGGGCACACAAGAGACTCTTTGTTATTTGGTTGCAGGGTTGCTTGAGAGAGACCATCTTCATCCTATGCCTCCTACGGATTGATAAACCTTAGGTCATCCACTTGAGGGAAGTTTGCTACTGTCCTACAAACCTTTACACTTGGAGGCCCAACAACTTCTACAAGAAGAAGGTTGTGTAGTATACATCACCTACCACTTGTTATATCATGCCTCCCATATTGCCATGTCAAGCATCTAACCCACCTTCCTAGCAAACCGTTGTTTGGCTATGTTACTGATTTTGCTCAGCCCCTCTTATAGCGTTGATAGTTGCAGGTGAAGATGAAGTTTGTTCCTTGTTGGAACATGGATATGTTTGGGATATCACAATATATCTTATTTACTTTAATGCATCTATATACTTGGTAAAGGATGGAAGGCTCGGCCTTATGCCTGGTGTTTTGTTCCACTCTTGCAACCCTAGTTTCCACCATACCAGTGTTATGTTCCTTGATTTTGTGTTCCTTATGCGGTTGGGTGTTATGGGAACCCCTTGACAGTTCGCTTTGAATAAAACTCCTCCAGCAAGGCCCAACCTTGGTTTTACCATTTGCCTCACCACCACCTATACTTTTCCCTTGGGAGTCACGCTCTCGAGGGTCATCTTTACTTTAACCTCCCCCCCCCCCCCGGGGGGCCAGTGCTTCTCTAAGTGTTGGTCCGAACCAGATCCACTTGCGGTGCCACCTCGGGGAAACTTGAGGGCTGGTTTTAGCCGTACGTAGTGTTCATCCGGTGTTTCCCTGAGAACGAGATATGTGCAGCTCCTATCGGGATGTCGGCGCATCGGGCGGTCTTGCTGGT
>NC_041392.1:180310501-180325231 GCF_002162155.2 Triticum dicoccoides | reverse complement strand
GAGGGCCAGTGCTTCTCTAAGTGTTGGTCCGAACCAGATCCACTTGCGGCGCCACCTCGGGGAAACTTGAGGGCTGGTTTTAGCCGTACGTAGTGTTCATCCGGTGTTTCTCTGAGAACGAGATATGTGCAGCTCCTATCGGGATGTCGGCGCATCGGGCGGTCTTGCTGGTCTTGTTTTACCATTGTCGAAATGTCTTGTAACCGGGATTTCGAGACTGATCGGGTCTCCCCAGGAGAAGGAATATCCTTCGTTGACCATGAGAGCTTGTGATAAGCTAAGTTGGGACACCCCTGCAGGGTTTTGAACTTTCAAAAGCCATGCCCTTGGTTATGTGGCAAATGGGAATTTGTTAATATCCGGTTGTAGAGAACTTGACAGTTAACTTAAATAAAATGCATCAACCGCGTGTGTAGCCGTGATGGTCTCTTCACGACAGAGTCCGGGAAGTGAACACGATTCTTGTGTTATGCTTGAACGTAAGTAGTTTCAGGATCACTTCTTGATCACTTCTAGCTTCTCGACCATTGCGTTGCTTCTCTTCTCGCTCTTATTTGCGTATGTTAGCCACCATATATGCTTAGTGCCTGCTGCAGCTCCACCTCACTACCTTATCCTACCCATAAGCTTAAATAGTCTTGATCTCGCGGGTGTGAGATTGTTGAGTCCTCGTGACTCACAGTTACTTCCAAACAGTTGTAGGTGCCGATGATACCAGTGCAGGTGACGCAACCCAGCTCAAGTGGGAGCTCCAGGAAGATCTTGATCGTTGTTTTGTTTCGTTTCCTGTTGATCAGTAGTGGAGCCAGTTGGGACGATCGGGGATCTAGCATTTGGGGTTTTCTTGTTTTATTTTGGTTTCGTAGTCGGACCTTGATTATACTCTGGATGATGTATGTTTAACTTGTATTTGTGTGAAGTGGCGATTGTAAGCCAACTCTTTAGCCCTTTCTATTCGGTACATGGGATTGTGTGAAGATTACCCCTCTTGCAACAAACCTACCATGCAACTATGCCTCTAAGTCGTGCCTCGACACGTGGGAGATATAGCCGCATTGTGGGTGTTACAAGTTGGTATCAGAGCCATCCCCGACTTATGAGCCCCCCGCTTGATCGAATCACTGACGTTGTTGAGTCTAGAACAAAATGTTTTGAGTCTTAGGATTATATATATCGGAGAGTAGGATTATTTTTACTCCTTAGTCCCTTTGTTGCTCTGGTGAGGCCTCCTGACGTAGAAGTTTTGACTTTTCTCTCCTCAAATTTCACGATTTCTTTTAGGATCACGCAGGTATCTTGGAATCGTTCTGATAGTCTTGTGACGAGAACATTGTTCTTGGGGCCTCCTGACATTTAGGGGTTGTGGCAGTGTCCCGGGGAGTTGAGCTCCAAGGTGTTGTCGTCACAATTTTATCGTTGTAGTTCTGGAATACCTGAGTTCGCTGACATTGAAAATCTCTTTTATGCAGTTGTTGGTGAGATAACCTCGACGCCACCCGGTACTGGGGAGGGAGTTCGGGAGTATTGCCATAACTCGTATAACGGATACTTTTTGAAGGTTGAGGTAAATGATTTCCGAAGGTTTCTTGGTTATGTGTTGAAGGATGGATACAACTGGATGTAGGAATTGTTAGTTTGGGTGAGATGTTATGCTTCATCTGTATCCCCAACACCTGATTGCATAACTAGAAAGTTTCGGGAGTTTATAAGTGGGAATTTAAGTAGCTCCTAGAATAATCTTTCCAATAGACACATGATACGATATGGGATCTATCATCTGTTTGTTCCGGCTGATTCTGCAAGCCAATCCTTTGTTTTTGTTTTGATTGTGGCCGGTATTCGAGTTGCTTCGAAGTCAAGTGTTGATTCCATACCTTTCCTAAGCGGCGTTCTCATATTTCTATGTGAATACTAATCCTTCATGATAATCGAGATTGTCATGTCAATCCTTTTCAACCGGCGTGTTCCTCTTCAAGCGGATCCGATCATTTTCAACATCCGCAAGATCAACTCTAAGTTTTTCTCATCGGTGTTTGTTTCATCCATCCCCAAGTTTTCTTTGTTTTCCCACCCTCCCACCCCTTTTCTTCAAGGACTCAGATTTCCTAGTCAAGTATCCTTTTATTGATGGGAAGTCTCTCCATTATTTTCAGTCAACGTTCTTATCCGGTGATTCTCAGGAAGATACTAACGAAGCTTCAAGTTCATCATTCTTTGTTCTCTTTTCTTCTCCGGTGGATTCAATTCAAGCTTTGTTGATCATATCCTTTTCCTCGTTTCAAATGCTTTTCCATGCCGGTGCACCTCATAATCATTCCCCGCTTGCTATTCAATTGTTCCGGAGTGCTGAAGACATCTCAGAAGATTCGTGTTTCCATTTCTAATCCGTTCAAGATATTTCGAGGTCTTACCTTATTCAAGCCATTTAATTCAACCAGCGCAATCTCTCTTTCAAATCGTTCAACCGTGTTTCTTTTGAGTGGGCCCTAACCCACAGTTTTTTTCCAGGATCTTACCTGACTCTTTTTTTTCCGGAGTTATTCTCAAATTCTTTCAAAGTTGATGTAAGAACGAATCATCATTAGGCATATGTCTTTCTCCAAGATTTTTTTAAATTCTTTTCATCGTTGGTTCAACCTTTCTAATTTTCATCCCGGAGTATCTCAACAATTCATGGTGGTGTTTCTCGTCGTCATTCTCGAATTTTTGAAGACTAAAGAAGAATTTCTCTTAAATCTTGCACCCTTCTCTTCAAGATTCATAGTTCAAGCTTGATGCCATCTCATACTTATTTCAGATTGTGAGAATTCTTTTCACCCATCTGGAGCAATTCAGGAGTCTTTTCAGTTTGATTCTCCGAAGCCCATCATCTCAGAATTATTCATTCCAGCTACAGCTCCCGTTCTACAAATCTTACCGGTGCATCATTCAAGTATATTCTAATCAGTTCATGATATCTTCGTTCTCTTATATCAAATTCCCTCAAGTATTTTTATTCATTTTCTAATTCTTCCAGGTGAATCATGTATTTGGCACTTTCTTTTTCAATTCTTACGGTGGTTCGTTCAAGATTTCTCTTCCTTCGTTATCATATCTATTCATTCGTTGTTTCCAAACCCCACCGGTGGATCCATCAAGACCTTCTCAAGTTTGCACTATATCTATCTTAATCCTTTTTACGAGAAGAAGTAGTATGCCAAATCCGTTGCTTGTCATCAATTTATATTGGTGAAGGATGAGCATAACATAATTCTTATTCTTGTTTCAACCAAATGATTAATTCCTTATTCCGGAGGTTCATCAAAATTCTTGATTTCATTTGTTCATATTTCTTTCTGGAGTTCCAAGTTTTTTCTTGGTTATATCATCGCGAAGCTCCATCTAAATCATTGCAAGGATTCACCTTGTGTTTTCAACTTCTCGTTCTTTTTATCATCCTTTTATTACCGGAGTTCTTCACGGAGGCTCTACATGGTGGTTCATCAAGGATTCCTTTCATTCTTCATTCGTTCTTCAAGATTCCTCTCGAAGTTAAGATCCGCTAAGCTATACTCCAAAATAAACATGGTGTTCAACACATGTCTTGTTTTGAGGAGTTCAAGCATTCTTCATCTTGCATTCCGAAGTGCAATTCTTTCTATCTTATCTTTTTCAGGTGGTGCTATGTCATTCTTGACAATTTACCTTCGTGTTTCATGATTCACAAGTTGTTAAGAATGAGATATTTAAACCCATAATTTTCTTCCTTGGATTTATCTTGGGTTATATTTCACCTAAATCCTTCCCTAAGGATTGTTGCTATCTATGGTGCTCATAAATGACCCATGTTCTTCATTTATCCTCCTGGTGAAATAAGTTTCTCGTCTCCTTGTTCATATCAATCCAATCCATTGTTTCCGTTAGTGGCATAATTGCGCCTCATAATTTTGGGGATGTTTTCCATAATCCCACTACAAGATTTTTCGTTTCATTGTTGATTTTCCAACAACTCCGTTATAACCTTTTTGGAAGGGTGTTTTCCAAGCTCATTTGTGGCAGAAGTTGTCATTTTCTTCTCAATTCTTTCCTTTCCAACGACCCAACTTCTATTCTCTCGTTCCAGAGGCATTGTGATGTTGCTCTATTCACCCATCATCCCATTGTTGTCAAAGATCATGTTCTTTCCTTTTGCTTATCCATTCAACCGGAATGCCGTGTCCTCTTTTCATATTCTCTCATCTTGTCAAATTCATGTTCAATTCCTTCCATTTACAGTCGGAGTGCTGCCCAAATTATATCATTCTTATTCCTTCTATCTTGTTTCAACCGGAGTGTTGTCGTAATTGATCTTTATCGTTCCTTGTACATCTCGTTTCAACCGGAGTGCTTCCATGTACTTCTTGTCCATTGCAACCTTTTTTATTATGTCTTTCAACCTACAAGGTTTTCGCAATGTTCCTTGTTCCTCTTCTCTAACAGAGTGTTTTCAACTTTGTTCATCTTCGTTGTATTCTTTTGTCAGCATACTGGGAACCAGGGTACCCAGACTTGCCTGTCTGCGGCCCACGTCACGTTCCTGGTACAGCCCGGTAGGGCCCAGCTGATCGACCAGCTGCTCAAGACCCTCGTGAGGGGGCCAGCCATCGCGAGGAGAACGACCAAGACCTCCTCAGGGAGCGGCCTCACCTAGGCTGCTCCGGAGGGGCAACCAAGACCTCTCACAAGAGTGGCCTCGGCTAGGCTGCTTTGGGAGGGCGGAGATCTCAAGGCAAGGGCTGCCTCGGGAGGAGGCAGTGATGCAAGCCATGACGAACCATGCCAGCGGGCGCCAGCGCGTGCCAGCGGGCGCAGTTTCCATATCGGTGCAAAGGAGACTGCACAGGTGTAGGTTCCCGAGGGGCCAGGCAAAGGTTTCCCCTTTGGTGCAACAAGACCGAAGACCGCAAGTACGGCAGGAAGGATGTCATCGCCGATCCCACCACTGCATCACCACCTGTCCTCTTTGTAGGCGAAGACCACCTTTTATCAGGATAGGAGCGTCCTTGTGTTCCCGCTCAAATGGCCGTTGTGGGATTCCCTTCCCGCCTAAACATTTCGGGGGAAGAGGACCCTGGCCGCTCAAGGGGACCAACCCATGGGGACTTAGCATAGCAAAGGAGCAAGAACATCCGCTTCCTTACCCCTCTTGAGCTCGCCTCCTGAGCTCAGGAAACCACTGTATTTGTTCATACTCGAGCCCTCGCGAGGCCAATCCACTAAAGCAGGACGTAGGGTTTTACACCGCAGGGTGGCCTGAACCTGGGTAAACTCTTGTGTGCTCTACTTGTTTGCTTGCTTGCATTCCATTCCCACCACCAGGAGAAGAGCGAGGTGCTAGGTAGACGTGTAGTGGGAGAGATCTTCGTGACGCCCTTGTGTTCGAATCTTAAGGGTTTTGCGGAGCCCGAAATCTGACATTTGGCGAGCCAGGTAGGGGGCGCGTCGAAATCTCGCCTCTCCGACGACCATGCCTCATTCTTCTCCAATGACCCGGCCTACCCCAGCTCCGAAGCATCTGATGGCGGAGGCGCAACCGACGCGCACCGAAGGACGCGGCGCTCGGACCGCTCGAGCGTCGCCCTTCGGCCAAGGGATGCGCCGCCACTCCGCCTTGATTGGTGTCGACGGCACGATGAGCGTCGCCGACCCGCCGCTTGGAGACCGGCAGCCTCCACAGCCCACGCGGCGCCAGAACCGCGCGGCGGCGCGTGCTGCCGGCCACGCCATGACAAACTCCTGGGACCGGTGAGAGATGGAAAACATGAGGGCCGCGCTGCTGGTAGCAAGGGAACTACTGAGATGCCGGTTGCTCGACGCCGGCCATGACGCACTGCTCCTCAGGGTGGCCGAACTCCTCGATGCCGCCGCCACCAGGGTCGAGCCGTTCTGCTTCCGCATAACGTCTCCAGAGACTGGGGGCAGCCCCGACCGTGCGCGGTCGCCCGTGTGGGCAAGGCCGACCACGACCTACGAGGGCGATGTGGGGTACGATCCGCTGAACCCTGCATACGACTCCGTCCAGCTGCCACAGGCCCACCCGCATCTAGGCGCCGTCCATGGCGAAGATCCATCCGAGAGCGGTCTTTGGGCCGCACTCAATGCCCGACACCACCAGACATCGACGGCTGGTGGCTCGGGACCCTGTGGACAGGAACCTGGCCCTCCACCCCTGGCCATCAGCTCCCCGCCATCGCCACCGACGACTATGGAGCAGGAATGAAGGAGGAACGCCCGCCCACGCGAGCAATCGCGTGGGCTGGCGCGCAGGCGGGGCGCTCCTAGACCCTGCCCTGCGAGAGGCGATGCCCGCCGTGACCAGCAACACTTCACCATGGTCTCAGGATGCCTGGGGAGCGCCCCAGGCCT
Organism: Triticum dicoccoides; assembly: GCF_002162155.2. Taxonomy (NCBI): domain Eukaryota; kingdom Viridiplantae; phylum Streptophyta; class Magnoliopsida; order Poales; family Poaceae; genus Triticum; species Triticum dicoccoides. Next base: position 180,318,847 of record NC_041392.1, on the reverse strand, counting down.
TGTTCGAAGACAGAAAAGGAGAGAAGGCCCGGGCCGGTCCCTCGTCCCCTCATGCGTGACCCATCACGCATGAGCCTACCCTGGATTTCGCCAGGGGCTCATCGGCGGCGGGTATGATGCGCGTGGGGAGGGGCCTCCTCTCCCTCTGCTCAAAGCTCAAGATGTCGCGCCTCCCGGCGTGCCATCCCTCAGGCTGTGGAGGGTACGTCGGGGGGCGGTACGGCAGCCCGTCCGATGCACGTCAGGAGGGCCCAAGACCGAGGCTTCATCCCCCCACTCGCGTGACCCCGTACCCTCTGGGTCTCTCCCTGATCAGGAGGGCTCATGGGCCATTAGGAGCATGAGCGGGGCAGGGTCCCCCTCGCACCTCAGGACGCCGTGCTTCCGGGCGATATTAGCCCCTCAGGGCGAAGCGTGTCCGGAGGTCGCGTAAGCGGTGTGTCTGGTGCTCGGCAGGGGGGCTATAGCTAAGGTCTCATCCCCCCACTATGTGCAGTGTCCCACCTCATGAGCGCCACCTTCGGGTGGGCCCATGGCGGGAGCGGACTAGCGTGGGGCGGGGTCCTCAAGTGAAGGGGCGGGCACGTCAGAAGATCTCCGCTCGTGACACTCTCACGTAATAATGAGTGGGGCTATACACGCCCCGGAATCTCCTGAGCGCCGCCCTGGGGCCTCATGGGGGCTCCCACCCACGTCCTAGTGGAAGTACCATGCTCCGCGCTGGCCATCGACACTGCCCTCCAATGGCTATGCCCACATCAACCGATGGTAGCCCTACGCTTCGTGCTGGGGAGAAGACTGAAGACCTGCTCAGGGGCCGGACGCGACCCCCCTCCTTTTTGCCATTCACCCTTGCCTCTTTTGTATCTACCTTCTGGAACCGAGCTTGTGGCTGTGCGATTTGTCTTTGAAATAAAAGGGGGGAAGTTTCTCGTTCGTGTTTTGCTGAGTTCTTTCGCTCTTTTCATTCTTAGCCCCCTTTGGCTAAAGCTGTCCGTAGCTAATGAAGCTATGTACCTAGGGTAGGGTCATGGATCTGTCCAACATACCCTCCCAAGGACATCTCTACAAAGAACCAGAAGCAGTCAAAGAGAAATCATCATCCACTCAACCATGAAGCTATGTTCACTCGACAGCCTTGAAGACACTCGACCATGCGAACAACCACTCGACCACCAGAAGATGTGAAGCCCTTCACTCTGCAAGGGTCGGGGTTTAAGTCATAGCTTTATGGTCATTTATAGCACTTTACTTCGGACGTTACCAGTAACGCCCCTCCTTTATGAACATTGAACCATGTGTAACGGAGGAGAGCTGGGGTCCTCGCGCACTCTATATAAGCCACCCCTCCTCTGGGACAAGGGTTCGCACCTTTGGTAATTCACACACATATATCCAGTCGACCGCCTCCGGGCTCCGAGACGTAGGGTTGTTACTTCCTCCAAGAAGGGCCTGAACTCGTAAAACTCGTGTGTAAAACTCCTCCATAGCTAGGATCTTGCCTCTACATTCCTACCCCCATATTCTACTGTCAGGCTTAGAACCACAACAGTTGGCACCCACCATGGGGCAGGTGTCTTAGCGACTTGTTGGAGAAGTTGCAATTTTTCCCATTCCCTTCATCATGGTTCCAGGCGGAGGTTTGGCTGAGAGCCGCGAGATCCATCTCGGCGCGCTCATGTTTGTCGCTGACGACTCCGCTTGGCTTCAGGAGGCTCCACTCGACGTCGACACACTCCCCGCCCGTGGGGCGACGCACTTTCACGCGTGCGTCCGCGGCGTCCTCCTGTGGCAGCCATTGACCCAGTATCAGTCGGCTCCAGCAGCTTTCCCCTCCCTGCGGCCCACCGGAGCAAACGTTCCGGTCGGTCGAGGCTTCAGCGGTGGGTGAGGCATGCGGTGGCCTGCCAGTTGGCCACCCCTCAAGTCGCGGAGATCGAGCCCTCTCTACAGCCTGTTCGATCTGTCGACTGGCTCCGTAGAGACCGCATCTGAGTGCGATAGCAGCGACCCAGTGGCTGAAGTTCTGATGGTCAACGGGCCACGCAGTCCTCCTGGCTTCGCCCGTGAAGACGGAGGCGACGGAAATGGCGATCCGTCGTGCGTTCATGAAGAGTACCGCCCCGAACCCCTCTCTTCGCACAAAGGGAGGAACTTCACCGCAGGAACATGGATGCACTACATACTCCTATAGTTGGAGAAACCCCTGAGGCCTAGGCCTTGGAGCAGGCGCGCTTGGCCAACTTGGCTGAGTGCACTCGACTGGAGAACCTCCAGCGCGCACTCGATGATCACGCTCGGCAGCGTGCTCCTGAATCCAGTCGAGGCCAACTTTTTCCACCTCCGACTTAGGTATACCGAACCCCGATCCAGAATCTAGCAGCTGCTGCCCGGATAGCGGAGTTGATCCAACCTTCCCAGTCAGAAGCTGGCCGAGGTCTGGTGCAGATCCGAGCTTTGCTTCGGGCGGCGGGAGAATAGAATACAGTCGTATCCCAGTCACGGAATAGGATCTAGCAGATCCGTGGTTGCAGACACAGTTCAGTCGGCCCACAGCCCAAGATCGCCCCCAAGGCGTGAGGGACGTGGAGATCGACGAGATCAGTACAGAAACCGTGAGCAGTATGATCACCGAGTCGATCGCGATGATGTCGTCGAGTGCCCACGCCTCCCCCAAGGAGTGGGTCGTACGTGCCTCCGCAACATGAAGACAGACGCCCTCACAGTGTTGGACAAGGGATTCCAGTCGACCCCAGGGAGCCGGGCTTTGATGCGAGATCTATTCTCGTTCAGGGTTTGGTCAACAGAAACAGAGCTCACCGAGAGGGGCATGACAGGGATCTACAAACCAGCAACAGGGTGCATGTCTCAGGTCCAGAGTGCTTCAGCAGAGCTATCAGGGCTGCAGTGATTCCTCCCAACTTCAGGTTGGCAGCTGGAGTCAGTAAGTTCACTGGTGAGTCCAAGCCTGACACTTGGCTTGAAGACTACCGAGTGGTTGTCCAAATTGGTGGCGGCAATGATGAAGTGGCCATGAAACACCTTCCTCTGATGTTGGAGGGCTCGGCTAGAGCATGGATGAATCAGTTGGCACCTGGCAGTATTTATACTTGGGAAGATCTCGCCCGAGTGTTTGTCAGAACATTCGAGGGCACTTGCAAATGGCCGGCAGGTCTGACAGAATTACAGTGTTGTGTTCAGAAACCAAATGAAACTTTGAGGGATTATATCCAGAGATGGATCACCCTACACCACACGATGGAGGATGTATCTGATCATCAGGCAATTTGTGCGTTTAAGGAAGGTGTCAGGTATCGGGAGTTGAATCTGAAATTCGGTCGGACAGGAAATATGACTCTGACTCAGATGATGGAGATTGCCACCAAGTATGCCAATGGTGAAGAAGAAGAACGACTCCGGAGTGGCAAGCACAAAGCAGGCGCCCACGAAGCCGGAGGAGGAAACTCCGGTCGGAAACAGAAGCGCAAGGCCGAGCCAGCTGCTCCTGGTGAAGCCTTAGCTTTGGTTCAAGGAAAGTTCAAGGGGAAGCCCAAAGGGCCGTGGAACCCCAAGAAAGGAAAAGATCAAGATGGAAATAACGTGTTGTATCTACCGTGCCACATCCACACCAAAAACATGAAGAGGGTAATTTCATTTACCCGAAGCACGTCACTCGGCAGTGTCGACTCCTAATCCAGCAATTCCGAGAGAAACAGCCCAAGGAAAAGGAGAAGGAAGCAAACAAGGCTGAGGATGAGGAAGAGGATGATGATGGTTATCCCCACGTGAATTCCACTCTGATGATTTTTGCTGACGTTGAGAGCAAAAGTCGATTGAAAGTCATCAACAGAGAAGTGAACATGGTCGCTCCGGTGACACCCAGTTATTTGAAGTGGTCACGGACTGCCATTACATTCGACCAGTCTGATCATCCAGTGCACATAGCCACCCCTGGGAGGCAAGCGTTGGTGGTCGACCCAGTAGTCGAAGGCACCCGACTGACAAAGGTTCTGATGGATGGTGGCAGTGGCCTGAACATACTGTATGCAGAGACGTTGAAGGGAACGGGCATTCTGATGTCCAGACTCAGTGAAAGCAATATGAGTTTCCATGGGGTCATTCCAGGCAAGAAGGCTGCATCCCTCAGCCAGATTGCTCTCGACGTGGTTTTCGGTGATTCCAAGAATTACAGCAAAGAAAAGTTGACATTTGAAGTTGTGGATTTCCAGAGTGCCTATCATGCCATTCTGGGCAGGCCAGCTTATGCATGTTTTATGGATCGACCATGTTACATGTACCTCAAATTGAAGATGCCTGGTCCCAAAGGAGTGATCACTATCACGGGTAATCGGAAGAAGGCAGAAGAGTGCTTCCAGAAGGGTTCAAAGATCGCCGATGCTCAGATGGTCGTGGCAGAATTGCAAGAATACCAGAAAAATGCAGATCTGAGTGATTTGTTGCGAGCCAAGAAGCCAGCCACAGATTCAGCAGTCCGGTCATCTGGTGAAGCGAAGTCAATTCACATTCACCCGACAGACCCCAATGCTGCTCCGACTCACATTTCAACCACACTCGACTGCAAATAGGAAGAAGCGCTCATCCAGTTCCTCCGTGAGAACTGGGACATCTTTGCATGGAAGCCTTCTGACATGCCGGGTGTTCCCAGGGGACTGGCTGAGCATCGTTTGCGAGTCGACCCAAAAGTGAAACCAGTCAAAGAACATCTTCGACGGTACGCCATACAGAAGAGAAAGGCAATCGGTGAAGAGGTGCTCGGCTTTTGGCAGCTGAGTTTATCCGAGAGATTTACCACTCCGAGTGGTTAGCCAATGTTGTCATGGTCCCAAAGAAGGACGACTCACTTCGCATGTGCATTGACTTCAAGCATATCAATCGGGCCTGCCCGAAAGATCACTTTCCTCTCCCTCGCATCAATCAGATAGTCGAGTCGACTACGGGGTGCGAGCGTTTGTCCTTTTTGGACGCCTATTTCGGGTACCACAAAATCCGTCTGTACAGACCCGACAAGATAAAGACAGCTTTCATCACCCCGTTTGGGTGCTTCTGTTATGTCACAATGCCATTCGGTTTGAAGAACGCTGGAGCCACATTCATGTGGATGATTCAGAAGTGCCTGCTCACTCAGATCAGTCGGAATGTGGAAGCATACATGGATGACATTGTGGTCAAGTCGCATAAAGGTTTCGACCTACTGACTGACCTTGCTGAAACCTTTGCCAACCTCGGAAGGTATGATATCAAGTTCAATCCATCAAAGTGCATGTTTGGAGTTCCGGGCGGAAAATTACTCTGTTTCCTCGTTTCCGAACAAGGGATCGATGCTAACCCAGAGAAAGTGGGTGCTATACTCCGAATGAAATGCCCGGTGCATGTGCATGATGTCCAGAAGCTTACTGGTTGCTTGGCCGCCCTAAGTTGATTCATTTCTCGCCTCAGTGAAAAGGTGCTGCCTCTTTACCGACTGATGAAGAAATCAGATAAGTTCGAGTGGACTCCTGAAGCTGATGCAGCATTTGCAGAGCTAAAAGCCCTGCTTTCCACCCAGTCGGTGCTTGCTGCTCCAATCAGCAAAGAGCCTTTACTGCTTTATATAGCAGCCACTGGACAAGTCGTCAGTACAGTACTTACGGTCAAGCGGGAAGAAGAAGCAAAAGCCTATAAAGTTCAGCGCCCAGTTTATTATATTTCTGAAGTCCTGACTCCGTCAAAGCAGAGATATCCGCACTATCAGAAGCTCGTCTATGGGATTTACATGACCACGAAGAAGGTTGCACACTATTTCTCTGATCACTCCGTTACAGTCGTCAGCGATGCTCCATTGTCAGAGATTCTTCACAACAGAGATGCAACTGGTCGAGTGGCAAAATGGGCGATTGAACTCCTTCCCTTGGATATCAAGTTTGAGGCAAAGAAAGCTATCAAGTCCCAAGCAATAGCAGATTTCCTCACCGAGTGGATCGAACAGCAACTGCCGACTCAAGTTCACTCAGAGCACTGGACCATGTTCTTTGACGGATCCAAAATGTTGAATGGTTATGGTGCTGGGGTAGTACTAGTATCCCCCCGAGGAGACAAGCTCAAATATGTCCTCTAGATTCACTTTGATTCCTCCAACAATGAAGCAGAATATGAAGCACTCCTGTATGGGTTGCGCATGGCCATCTCACTCAGTGTCCGTCGCCTCATGGTCTATGGCGACTCAGATTTAGTAGTCAATCAAGTGATGAAGGAGTGGGACGTCAGAAGCCCAGCCATGACCGGTTACTACAACACGGTGAGGAAGTTGGAAAAGAAGTTTGATGGATTAGAGCTTCATCACATACCCTGACTGAAAAATCAAGCAGCCGATGACTTGGCAAAGATAGGATCCAAGAGAGAAGCCATTCCCAGCAATGTGTGTTTGGAACATATTCACATGCCGACAGTTCAGGAAGATCCTTTTACTGAAGAGCCCCCACAGCCTAAGAGCACCACAGATCCAACTGAAGTCGAGGTCCCAGCAGTGGTCGACCTAATCATGGAGATTCCGGTCATCACACCTGACTGGACAGTGTCGTACATTGCGTACATCCTCAGAAAAGAACTCCCAGAAGACGAAGAAGAGGCTCGGAAGATCGTCCATTGATCCAAGGCCTTTACTATGATAAGAGGACAATTGTTCAGGGAAAGCATGACTGGAGTCGGTCAGAGATGCGTAACGCCAGAAGAAGGTCGAATGATCCTCAATGACATCCACTCGGGGACCTGTGGCCACCATGCGTCCTCTCGGGCCATCGTGGCAAAGCATACCGAGCCGGGTTCTATTGTCCGCGAGCAAATGAAATGGCGAAAGATATAGTCGACAGATGTGAAGGCTGCCAGTTTTACTCAGACATGTCTCACAAGCTAGCGTCAGCCCTGAAGACCATTCCTCTCGTCTGGCCCTTTGCTGTTTGAGGTTTGGATATGGTTGGACCACTGAGAAATGGTAAGAGTGGCTTCACTCATGTGCTCGTGGCAGTCAACAAGTTTACCAAATGGATCGAAGCTAAACCTGTCAAGAGTCTCGAGGCCAGCACCGCTGTTAGTTTTATCAGAGAATTGACATTCAGATATGGAGTTCCACACAGCATCATTACGAACAACGGGTCGAACTTTGATTCTGACGAGTTTAGAGCTTTCTGCGCTTCTCAAGGCACGCGAGTCGACTACGCTTCCGTCGCTCACCCGCTGTTGAAAGGACAAGCAGAAAGAGCTAATGGCCTGATTCTCAAAGGATTGAAACCCCGACTGATGCGTGACCTCAAACACGCAGCAGGCGCTTGGGTCGATGAGCTTCCGTCAGTTTTGTGGGGTTTGAGGACAACTCCCAATCGGTCGACTGGACGAACTCCTTTCTTCTTGGTCTATGGAGCCGAAGTTGTTCTGCCAAGTGACCTGCTCGACAATGCGCCTCGAGTCGAGCTCTTCTCCGAAGAAGAAGCAGAGCAAGCCCAGCAGGATTCAGTCGATCTCTTAGAGGAGGAAAGAGAGATGGCCTTGATTCGGTCGACCATTTATCAGCAAGACTTGCCTCGATTCCACGCCAAGAACGTGAGGAGCTGAACCTTTCAAGAGGGAGACCTAGTTCTTCGAGTGGATCAACAGAAACCACACAAGCTTACCCCGGCTTGGAAGGCCCCTTCATCATCACCAAAGTTCTCCACAACGGAGCATACCATCTTTACAGTGTTGAGCATCAGAAAGACGAGCCACGGGCTTGGAACGCGGAGCTGCTCCGCCCCTTTTATACTTAAGCACTCGTTCGAATAAAATGTAATAAGAAACACCTTTGTAATTTTTTTATCAAAGGCAAGAGCTTTAAGGTCCTCTCGTACGATTGTTGTTGTTCTTATTTACCTCTGAAATCCCCCAATGGGTGGGCTTAGTCGCGAATCCGTTTCACCTAAGTTCGAAAGAAAATCCTACCGAGTGGCGAGCAATCCTCCCACTCGGAGGCTTAGCTACAGTCCAGTACTTGCCTAAGTTCTCTCACTCGGAGACTTAGTTGCAGTCCAGTACTCACCTAAGTTTGAAAAAGTCCTACCGGGTGGTGAGCAATCCTCCCACCCGGGGGCTTAGTTGCAGTCCAGTACTCGCCTAAGTTCCCTCACTCGGGGGCTTAGCTGCAATCCAATACTCGCCTAAGTTTGAAAAATCCTACCGAGTGGAGAGCAATCCTCCCACTCGGGGGCTTAGCTGCAGTCCAGTACTCGCCTAAGTTTGAAAAAATCCTACCGAGTGGAGAGCAATCCTCCCACTCTGGGGCTTAGTTGCAGTCCAGTACTCGCCTAAGTTCCCTCACTC
>NC_041392.1:180298861-180310008 GCF_002162155.2 Triticum dicoccoides | reverse complement strand
CTCCCACTCGGGGGCTTAGCTGCAGTCTAGTACTCGCCTAAGTTCCCTCACTCGGGGGCTTAGCTGCAGTCCAGTACTCGTCTAAGTTTGAGAAATCCTACCGAATGGAGAGCAATCCTCCCACTCAGGGGCTTAGATGCAGTCCAGTACTCGCCTAAGTTTGAAAAATCCTACCGAGTGGAGAGCAATCCTCCCACTCGGGGGCTTAGCTGCAGTCCAGTACTCGCCTAAGTTTGAAAAATCCTATCGAGTGGAGAGCAATCCTCCCACTCGGAGGCTTAGATGCAGTCCAGTACTCGCCTAAGTTCGAAACATATTAGTATCTACAAGGACGATGAGGTGCAGGTCGACTGGAACCTTCTCCTTCAGAGCTACGGCACAAGTACAACATGCGCTCCATCCCTATCCGCGAGGACGACGAGGTGCAGGTCGACTGCAACCTTCTCCTTCGGAGCTACGGCACAAGTACAACGTGTGCTCCATCCCTATCCACAAGGACGACGAGGTGCAGGTCGACTGCAACCTTCTCCTTCGGAGCTACGGCACAAGCACAACATGCGCTCCATCCCTACCCGCAAGGACGACAAGGTGCAGGTCGACTGCAACCTTCTCCTTCGGAGCTATGCCACAAGCACAATGTGCGCTCCATCCCTATCCGCAAGGATGATGAAGCGCACGTCGACTAGAGCCACCACCTCAGAGCTTCATCTCTAGCGCAAAGACTATTCCGAGCAGCGAACAAAGTTCATTTGAAGGCAAAACGCAAGCATATTCGGAGATAAACCAAATTCGGATAAATCCTAAAGTTCCAAGCAGCAAACCAAAAGTATTCGAGCATCAAGCCCGAAGGAGTTTAACGGTTACAGCAACCATTCGGCATTCCGAGGCAAATTTAAAGCAGATTCAAGTCTCATAAGTTTGTTCACTCGGCAGGAGGAGGGCTGGCAGGCTCGATGAATTCGTCCAGGTCGATCCCATCCGCGATCCGAGTGGCAGCAGCGATGAAAGTTTCCATTAAGGACTGGAAGTCATGCTTTTTGGTGTTAGCGACCTTGATCGCCGCCAGATTGTCTTCACGAGCCTCCTTACAGTGGACTTGCACTAAGGACAGCGCCACGTCAGCACCACACCGGGCGGAGGACTTCTTCCATTCCTACACTCGGTCAGGGATCTCGTTGAGTCGAGCCATCAGGGATTCCAGGTCATTTTGAAGCATCGCCCTTGGCCAAAGCGATGAGTCGACTCGGGAGACTGCCTCCTTCAGGCGCGCGAGGTAGCTTGTGGCGCTGGTGACACGAGACTCCAGTCAGAGCACGTTCATTGCAGTTTCGTGGCAAACTGGAGAAGCAATAGGGTCCATACCCATTTCGACCTTTCCAGTTTCCTCGTCAAAGTCTTGGCAGAATTCTGCAGCCAAAAATTAGTGAGTCGACCGAGCAGGATCCGTTTGCAAGCATCAACATAGTCGATTTAAAAGAAATACCTTCCAGCGTGAGATAGAGCATCTTGGCAAGAGTTATCAGATAAGCTTCCATGTCATTCCTCTTGCGGACCGCGGACTCCGGCTTTTCATTCAGGGCAACTTTGTCCTTCTTCAGACTAGTCACTTCACGGTTAGATTCATTGAGGCAAGACTTCAGCCTGTTCACCTCCCCTTCCAGCGCTCTCACTGAAACCAGCTTCTGGTCTGCGACGGAAGTTTTATCTTGGGCTTCTTTTTGCGCGGCGGCGAGGTCTGAGTCCTTCTCCAGAGCCAACTTCATTTTCTCTGCAAAAGAAGCAATCGAATCAAACAAGAGATCGAAGAAGTATATTGAAAGACAGTCGACAGGCAGTTACCTTCCATACCAGCAGCTTCGTCTTGAGCTTTCTTCAGATTCTGCTGGGCCAATTCCAAGTCGAGGTTGAGTTGCCTCTGCTTCTCCTCAAGTTCAGCAAACTTGGAAATAAGAGTACAAGACTTCTGCAGAAGACCAAAGACGGGTCAGTCGACAAGATCAAAGGCTGTTTACTTCCGAGTGGATAAAACCTAAAGAGGTCACTTGAGACCCCAGCCGACTGCACGCAGTCGACTGTGGTCTCGGGGACTACACCCAGCGGGTGCACTTGGCGTGCCCCCGCTGATTAAAACCCAACTCGACCGGTCTGCCCGAATCAAGTCAAAAAAAAGACCCCAATCGACTGCCAGCAGTCGGCTGCGGTCTCGGGGACTACACCCAGTGGGTGCACTTGGCGTGCCCCCACCGGTTCAGGTCCTACTTGACCGGTCCGCCCGAGTCGAGAGGAAGAAAAGAAAGGAAGGTAGAACTCAGACCCCAGTCGACTGCCAGCAGTCGACTGCGGTCTCGGGGACTACACCCAGTGGGTGCACTTAGCGTGCCCCCACCGGTTCAGATCCTACTCGCCCAGACCGAGTGGAAGAACGCAACTACCAAAGACAACAAAACACCCAGTGGGTGCACTGAGTCGACACACCCAGTGGGTGCACTGATTCGACTCAAACAACAGGAGATTGTGTGGAAGAAAATTTTTCGGGTAGCATATCCTGATAGAACAAGAGCAGTCGAAAAGTCTACTTGCCTGGACATTGGCCCGGAGAGCAGCGTTGGCATCGTAGGCAGCCTGGCTATTCTCATGCACCGTCTTCATCCGCTCCATCATCACGTCAGCCTGTCGGATGGCTTCCGCAGCTGCTTCCGACTGGTTGTCCGGGACGGGGTAGCTGGTGAAGAAGAGAGCAGACGACCCAGGTGCAGCAGCTTGGACCTCCGAGGCGTGAGATGGGATGACTGAAGGAATCACCGGTACAGTCGACGGTGCGGGGCGCTCACTCGACAACGGTACAGTGAATGTTACAGAGGCCCCGCCCGCGTCTTCAGATTGATAGATGGTTGGTGTTGTCATTGGTCCCTGCTGAGACGCCTTACCAGCCGTCGCCTTTTTATTCTTCCTGGGCCTAGGAGCCACATCTTCATCGTCATCTAGGAGATCGATGACGTTGGGCGGAGCTGCGGAGAAGATCAGTCGACTCTAAAGTAAACCGCTAGAATTCAATCGACCGAGTAGTCAAGAGCAAGATCATAAGAGTTTTTACCTGGGTTGGAGGTGACCGTGTCTTCCATCTCCTCGTCTCAGTACTGGAGAGAAGAGGTTCCTGATGTAGCAGCACTTCAAAGACCCACATCCAGTCGGTTATGTTCTGTTGCTCGAGTCGATGAAAAGAACAAGTCAGATGATTACCCGGAGACGGTAGGGACGGTCACTTTGATCCTGGGCAAAGCCTTTGGCAGTTTGGAGGAGGTGGCTTTCGGTGCTTTTGGCGCTGGAGGCGGCACAACCTTAGGCTGCTTCGGAGCCTTCTCAATCGGTGCTGGGGAAGACGTCCTGGGGCGCTTCGAAGACTGCCCAATTGGCGCGGCCACTAGGCTCGGAGCGCTTGCCGGGTCGTGAGCGTGTTTGGATCTCCTCTCCATGTGAGGAGGCGATTCGACCTCTTCGTCATCAGTCGATTCGTCGCTCTCCTCGTCCTCCTCGGCATCCGAGTGCCCTTCGCCGCTCTCGCCCCCGCTCGCTCCTTCCTCGACGTCTTGCTCCTGCACTCTGTTGGGCATTGAGTACATGTCAATGAGGGCCTGAAAAGACAACGATCAAAAGAAATTCAGTCGACCATCAATAAGACGTCACACAGTGAATCAGAAAGATACTTGGTAAAACAGAATAATACCTGCTCCGGCTGACGCGAGTGGTCGAATGGAATCACCCTCCTAGACCCCCGAGGTTTGCCTTTGTTGCTAGTGATTCCCATCAGCCACTTCTCCAACATGTCCTCGCTGACGTCCTCCGGGTGGATCCGAGTGGAGTCCTCGAGTCCAGAGTACATCCACATCGGATGATCACGTGCCTGAAGCGGTTGGATGCGTCGACCGAGAAAGACCTCCAGCAGGTCCATCCCAGTCACCCCATCGCGGACGAGTTGGAGGACCCGCTCGACCAGCACCTTGACCTGCGCCTTATCTTCTGGGACCACCTTCAGGGAGGAGGGCTTCTCCACTCGAGCCAGAGAAAAGGGAAGAAGTCCAGTCGACTGACCCGGGGTCGGCTGGTCCTTACAGTAAAAACCAAGTCGACTGCCAGTCCCGGACCGAGTCGGGAAGGATCATTGCTGGGAAGGTGCTCTTGTTCCTCATCTGGATCCCCAGGCCCCGCACATCTGGATCACGTGCGTCCTCTCATCACTCGGATTGTCCTTTTTGACCGACTGGGAGTGGCAGGTGAAGATGTGTTTGAAAAGACCCCAGTGTGGTCGACAGCCCAAGAAATTTTCACACATTGACACAAAAGCAGCCAGATAGACTATGGTGTTTGGAGTAAAGTGGTGGAGCTGAGCCCCAAAGAAGTTTAAAAAGCCCCGAAAGAAAGGATGGGGAGGTAGTGAGAATCCGCGATCTACGTGGGTGGCGAGGAGAACGCACTCACCCTCTCTTGGTTGCGGCTCGGTCTCGTTCCCCAGGAGCCGCGCCGACTTGTGGGGGATCAGTCCCCCCTCCACCAGGTCGTCGAGGTCGTCTTGGATGATCATCGAGCGGATCCAATCGCCCTGGATCCAGCCCGACGACAGGCCAAATCTCGACGAAGATCCGCCCCGGCTAGTTCTCTTGCCCTTCGCCTTTGCGGTCGCCTTCTTCGCGCGCTCCAGCGCCACCGTCTTCTCTTTTCCCATGGCGGCGGGTCGAGTTCAAGCGAGGGTTCAGCGATGAGAGCAGAAGCGAGCGTGGCGGAGAGGTCGAAGGAAGAAGAAAAGAGAATGGGAGCGCACAGGGCAGAGACCTGGTCCGGTGCCTTTTATAAGGTTGTTCCCCAAGTGACTGACTCGTAGGCCCAGACGGTCTAAACGAATCCCGCAACAGTCACGCGCGCAGTACGTGGCGAAAAAGGTGGCGCGGAGATCGAGGAGACTTGCCTAATCCGTCCCGATTACCACGGCCTCGCCCGTCTGGCGCGCTTCCTGAAATTCGAATCCCGCGAAATCCGCAGAGAGCAGAGCAACTTGTCAGACTGAAAACGCCCTCTACATTATCATTCGGAATTCTACCATGAAAATTCACTCGACAAAAACCAAGAATGGACCAAGGCGACTGTAAAAGGAGTTGATGTTGTCTCCTCAGTTCACTGTTCCAGAACAAGTTATAGTCATAGCACAAAGAATGAGTCGGAAGTGTTCCCAAGTCCTTCCTCACTCAAACCCTAATCCATTCGGGGGCTAATGATGAAGCTATGTACCTAGGGTAGGGTCATGGATCTGTTCAACATACCCTCCCCAAGGACATCTCTACAAAGAACTAGAAGCAGTCGAAGAGAAATCATCATCCACTCAACCATGAAGCTATGTTCACTCGACAGCCTTGAAGACACTCGACCATGCGAACAACCACTCGACCACCAGAAGATGTGAAGCCCTTCACTCCGCAACGGTCGGGGTTTAAGTCATAGCTTTATGGTCATTTATAGCACTTTACTTCGGACATTACCAGTAACGCCCCTCCTTTATGAACATTGAACCCTGTGTAACGAAGGAGAGCTGGGGTCCTAGCGCACTCTATATAAGCCACCCCCCTCCTCTGGGACAAGGGTTCGCACCTTTGGTAATTCACACACATATATCCAGTCAACCGCCTCCGGGCTCCGAGATGTAGGGCTGTTACTTCCTCCAAGAAGGGCCTGAACTCGTAAAACTCGTGTGTACAACTCCTCCATAGCTAGGATCTTGCTTCTACATTCCTACCCCCCTATTCTACTGTCAGGCTTAGAACCACGACATCAGCCACGACCCCGCCGGATCACCCCTCGTGAGCAGGGGCCGGGGCGTAGTGCGTAAGTTCTGTCTGGCCCACGGTTGGACCGCCAATCCTCCCGCACCAGTCCCAAGTACTCGCGAGACGCGCTCAAACAGGGTCGGCAGGCACTCCCTCAGAAACACAACATAGGCCCGAGGCCCCGGCCTCAGGAGCGGATGTCACAAGGGAGTCCTCAAACCCATCCTTGCATCGTCAAAAGCTCAAAATTACATAACATTCATCTTGAATGACTCTAGGGCCACAATCCAAAAACTTTTATGAAAAGAGTAGGACTGGGCTAAGCGTCGGCTCCATCCACAAGACCGCCGGCGTCGTCCTCGTACGCTGGTGCATCTTCAACCGCCGGAACAAGCTCCGTCACCAACACCTCCACGTGGTCACTCACCCACGCGTCCATGTCGCCAGCAACCACATTGGGCACCGGCTCCAGCAAGGCCCTGAAGTTGGAGCGCGGGTCAAGGCGAAGTAGACTCCCAAAGATGCGCGTGACCGCGCACCGAAGAACGTCGCGGCTTTGCTCCTCAAAAAGCTGCCGCGCCATCATGACCTGGCCCTCAAGACAATCAACCACTTCGCTGAAGAACTTGAGGTGGCAGACGTCAACAGCTGTCAGGGGATCATCGACCCCTGAACCAAGGAGCTCACGCAAGGCTCCGTTGGCCCTGTTCCCAAAGGTTGTGAGCATATCCGAGCGGACCCTTCGCATCCCATGAGCATGGGCGGCTTCAGCAGGGCTCAGGTCTGCGGAGGCAGAGATGTCCTCCACCCACTGGTAAAAGTGGGACAACTCTGCCCTCATGGCGACACGGGCCTTCTCGGATGCTTGTTCGCGGCGCTCGGCCGCCGGGCAAGTCTCCTTCGACGCCCGTGCACGACGTTCCGAGGCGGAGCAAGCCGTCTCCGACGCCTGCAGACGACGCTTGGAGCCCGCCAGCCGCTCTTCGAGGTTGACGATCTTCTTCTTCAGCTCGTTGCCCTTCTCGACGAAGCGAGTCTCGTGGAGTTCCAGCTTCCCGCGATAGTCTTCCTGTAAAACCCGGATCTCCAGGGCGGCCTTGGCCTCTCGACCGTCTAGCTCGACCTCGGCCTCGGCCACCTGGCGCTCCATCGTCTCCAGGTGCTCGCGCTCCATGCCCAGCTCCATCTCTTCAAGAGTCAGCACCTCCTCCCGCGTCAAGAGGCCAGCAGGGCCGTCGCCAGCCATAGCCACAGAAAGGGCGGCCATTCGAGCTCGCACTTGGCGCCCGAGGGCCGTGTTCAAGGCTTCAAGCTCGCGTTCACGATCCTCGGCCGCCACCCGGCGGAGATCGGCGTCTCGGGCTTCCTCCAAAGCATGATCGCGCGCTTCGTAAGCGGTGGCCAGGGACGCCTCGCTTTCTCCAAGACGGCCTCATGCTGTCGCCGGCTCAGGTTGACAGCAATCTTCAGCTTGCGCCACTCCTCCGAGAGGCGCGGGTCCTCAACTCCGACACGCTTTTCCACCTCGGCGACCTCATCCCCGAGGCGCCTCAAGACATCCGACGCCTCGCGCAGCAGGCCCTGGTGGACCATGCTCCAACGCTGCGCAGGACCCAAAAAACGACTGGGCCCATCTACGACATCCGGGCCATCCAGAGGAGGCTCCTCCACGCCCTCAGCATGGGCCCGGGGGCTGGCCTCAGGAGCAGAGGGTGCCTCCAACGAGAAGGGAAGACGCAGGTCAGGCAGGCGGGTAGCATCCGAGGCCGCCCTGAGGGCCCGCTGGTCCACAATAAAGGCAACTCCTAGGCCACGAGGCGAGCTCCCAGGGGGCCAGAGGCAGCCTTGCCCCAGGAGCACTCGGGGGCTGGGAGCGCGGTTCACAAACGGAAGTCCCAGCACGAGCTCTGCCGAGGGCTTGGCGTGGTCCGAAGGGCGGACACTGTCAGAAATACCTACGGGCCCTGCAGAACGGCCCTGAGGTGGGCTCGCGGTCGCCGCGGAGGGGGCCCTGACGAGCAAGGAATCAAGAAGGCCTCATCAAAAGGGGTCAAGGAAACTAAGAGCACATACCTGCTCAGCATCGCCCGCTTCGTCCTCTTCAGAGCCCTGGGGGCTGGGCCACAGCTACTCCGCATCTTCTGCCTCCTGCTTAGCTCTGCGAGGGACAGCAGGGGGCTGCGAGGAGTTGACGCGCCCTGTGCAGGGGCATGACCGCGAGGAGTGTCGGCGTCCCCCTTGGTGAAGCAGCCCCTGTCATCGGCGTCCCCCGTGACCTCGAAGACTGGCTGGTGCCCTTCTCCCGCGTCTACCTCGGAGGCGGGACGCTGGGCCTCCCCTTCAACAACCTCGGTGACCATCACATCCCCGCCGCCTCCTACCTCTGGTGCCAGCCGCGCCCCCACACCATCAGCTTCCCATGCTGGGGACACCCGCGCCCCGCCTGCCCGATCCAGGGACGGCGTGGACCGGGCATCAGGAGCGCCACCGGACGTATTTGTCGCCAGGAGAAATGACGGGCTCATGAGCCCTGGCACCACCTCTGGAGGGTTGTCGCGAGGTCCGGAGACGCCCTCCGGTAGCGACCCCCACGTGTTGAAGCAGGGCATCTTCTCAGAATAAGCCCTCCCGGACATGGGAGCCAAGCACAAAGGAGTCGCGTAGGCGGAGCACACCCCGGGAACTTCACCAACGAGCAACAGCAACATTTTGTGGAGCGTCTTGGGAGGAAGCGGTTTCCGTTGCAGGCACATTGGATCCCCCCACTTGGAAAGGGTGCACATCGGCTGAGAGTGGCGCTGGAGCGAGGCGGTGCGCACGATGAGGAAGTCCCACACCACCATCCCCAGGGTCAGCCCGCTCCCCCTCAGGCTGGCCAAGCGGCGCCAGACTCGCTCCGCCCGTGGGTCCGAGAGGGCCTCATGCCCCCATCCCGAGCTCGGCTCCGCGGGTGCGCGAGGAAGCTCAAGCAGGGGGCTGTGTGTAGTGGCATCGACATACACCCATTGTCGACGGAACCCCGCCGTGGCCGGGCAGAGTGTGAAGTCAATCACGGAGGCTGCGGTTGCCTCCACCGCGCGCAGCGACACACATCCCGAGCGTTGCCCCCCGTCAACCAGATGGAGGGCGAAGAAGTGGCGAAGCAGGGTCATGGATGGAGGAATGCTGATGTAGACTTCGCACAGGAACGCGAAGCCAGAGAGGAGGACGATGGACCTCGGATCCAGATGCAATGCCAAGACCTGGTAATGCGTGAACACCGCATTGAAGAACTCGGAGAAAGGGGGACAAGACCGGCGAAGATGGCATGGAGATGAAGATGGATGTCGGTGGCGTTCATCTCCAGCACCAGCAGGGAGGCAGGCCAGGCCTTGGTTGGTCCCCACTCGTTGGATTCATCGGCCAGGGCATGGCGGACCTTGTCCATGCCCTCTTGGTTCACCACAGAGGAGCTGCCGAGCGTCGGCTCGTGGCCCGGCGGCGACGGCGGCGCAGCCGCACCGATTACCCTCTTCCTTGCCCGGCGCGGCATGGCGACGAGGGCAGGGAACAAAGGAAGCAAGGAGAAGAAGAAGGCGATGGGGAGGAAGGAAGACGGGAGCGACGGCAGGGGAGCCACTTATCGTCTGTGCAATGGTCAAATCACACGGTTACCAAGGCTGCTTGGGGAGTGGAGTTGTCACGTCCCATCCAACTATCATGCGCCAGCCTGGCCCGTAGACTTTGGGGCCCGCGGCGCTTCATCCTCGGCCAGGCTTCACCCAAAAGCCAAATCCACGTGCGCCTTGGACCCGGGGGCTACTGTCGGCGTACTGGGAACCAGGGTACCCAGACTTGCCTGTCTGTGGCCCATGTCGTGTTCCTGGTACGGCCCGGTAGGGCCCAGCTGATTGACCAGCTGCTCAAGACCCTCGCGAGGGGGCCAGCCATCGCGAGGAGAATGACCAAGACCTCCTCAGGGAGCGGCCTCACCTAGGCTGCTCCGGAAGGGCAACCAAGACCTCTCCCAAGAGTGGCCTCGGCTAGGCTACTTCGGGAGGGCGGAGATCTCAAGGCAAGGGCTGCCTCGGGAGGAGGCAGTGATGCAAGCCATGATGAACCATGCCAGCGGGCGCCAGCGCGTGCCAGCGGGCGCAGTTTCCATATCGGTGCAAAGGAGACCGCATAGGCGCAGGTTCCCGAGGGGCCAGGCAAAGGTTTTCCCTTTGGTGCAACAAGACCGAAGACCGCAAGGACGGCAGGAAGGATGTCATCGCCGAGCCCACCACCGCGTCACCACCTGTCCTGTTTGCAGGCGAAGACCACCTTTTGTCGGGATAGGAGTGTCCTTGTGTTCCTGCTCAAATGGCCGTTGTGGGATTCCCTTCCCGCCTAAACATTTCGGGGGAAGAGGACCCTGGCCATCTATATAAGTAGCTAGGGCTCCTAGTATAGAAAAGGGGACCAACCCATGGGGACTTAGCATAGCAAAGGATTAAGAACATCCGCTTCCTTACCCCTCTTGAGCTCGCCTCCTGAGCTCGGGAAACCACTGTATTTGTTCATACTCGAGCCCTCGCGAGGCCAATCCACTAAAGTAGGACGTAGGGTTTTACACCGCAAGGTGGCCTGAACCTGGGTAAACTCTTGTGTGATCTACTTGTTTGCTTGCTTGCATTCCATTCCCACCACCAGGAGAAGAGCGAGGCGCTAGGTAGATGTGTAGTGGGAGAGATCTTCGTCACGCCCCTGTGTTCGAATCTTAAGGGTTTTGCGGAGCCCGAAATCCGAATCTTTCTTTGAATTTGCTTAACCTCTCAAGGTTCATGCTTTCACTCATTTGTCAAAGAAGCAACTTTGTTTTACCTCTTCCTCTTCCGTTTTCTCTCCGATGCCATCCTAAATCTCGGGATGAGATCCTCTTGTAGTGGAGGAGTGTTGTAACGCCCCGAGACTGTTGTGCCAGGTGTCTTCCAGTTATTCGCTGACATTGTCATGTCTTTTGCTTGCGTGTTGCATTTCATCATGTCATCATGTGCATTGCATCATCATGTTTCTGAAATTTGCATCCGTCCAGGTCTCCCCGTCCTCTCTGTCGTTGATACGTCTCCAACGTATCTATAATTTTTGATTGTTCCATGCTATATTATATTCTGTTTTGGACATTATTGGGCTTTATTATACACTTTTATATTATTTTTGGGACTAACCTACTAACCGGAGGCCCAGCCCAGAATTGCTGTTTTTTGCCTATTTTAGGGTTTCGCAGAAAAAGAATATCAAACGGAGTCCAAACGGAATGAAACCTTCGGGAACGTGATTTCTGGAACGAACATGATCCAGAGGACTTGGACC
>NC_041392.1:180276939-180298455 GCF_002162155.2 Triticum dicoccoides | reverse complement strand
GTGGAAGTTATGAAGACAAACGATAGAAATAAACCTATTACCCTGCAGCGGAAGGTAGACTACACTAGGCAAGCCATAGTCAAGTATTCAATAGTGAAAGCACAATGACTAATAGCAGCAATGTAGTAAGGATCAGGTAGGAAGATATTGTGAAGCCACACAGAACATGCAGTCACTCAGTGAAGACAAAAGATAGTGCAAACATATAATGACTTCACAAGGAGTAACAGTAAGTAAAGGGAAGGGAAGATGGAACCAGTGACTCGCTGAAGACAATGATTTGTTGGACCAGTTCCAGTTGCTGTGACAACTGTACGTCTGGTTAGGGCGGCTAGGTATTTAAACCTTAGGACACACGGTCCCGGACACCCAGTCCTGAACACGCAGCTCAGGACACCCAGTCCTCACCGTATTCCCCTTGAGCTAAGGTCACACAGACCTCGCCCAATCACTCTGGTAAGTCTTCAAGGTAGACTCCCAAACCTTCACAGACTTCGTTCACCGGCAATCCACAATGTCTCTTGGATGCTCAGAACGCGACGCCTAACCAGCTGGAGGATGCACAGTCCTCAAGTGTAATAAGTCTTCAGATCACACAGACAAGAAGACTTAAGTGATGCCTAATTCTCTTTGGCTCTGGGTGATTAGGGCTTTATCCTCGCAAGGAATTCTCTCTCAAAGGCTTCGAGGTGGGTTGCTCTCAAACGACAAAAGCCATACTCTCAATCTGAGCAGCCAACCGTTTATGGTTGTAGGGGGTGGGCTACTTATAGCCACTTGGCAACCCGACCTGATTTGTCCGAAATGACCCTGGGTCACTAAGGAACTGACACATGTTCCAACGGTCAGATTTCAAACTCACACGGCAACTTTACTTGGGCTACAAGCAAAGCTGACTTGTCCGACTCTGGACAAGATTTGCTCTCATAGTCTTCACTCGAAGACATAGGTTTTGGTTAGGCATCACTATAGTCATTCTGACTGGTTCTCTTGGACCCCACTTAATAGTACGGTGGTTCCTATGACTCAACACAAAATAAAAAGAACTACGAAAGATCTAAGTCTTCGAGCTCCATAGGCTTCATATGGTGTCTTCTCTTGTCATAGTCTTCAATGTGAATATCTTCATATACCACCTTTGACTTCAATGTCTTCATACATTTTTAGGGGTCATCTCTGGTAGGAAAACTGAATCAATGAGGGACTTCTACCTGTGTTATCCTGCAATTCTCACAAACACATTAGTCCCTCAACTAGGTTTGTTGTCAATACTCCAAAACCAACTAGGGGTGGCACTAGATGCACTTACAATCTCCCT
Source organism: Triticum dicoccoides (assembly GCF_002162155.2). NCBI lineage: Eukaryota > Viridiplantae > Streptophyta > Magnoliopsida > Poales > Poaceae > Triticum > Triticum dicoccoides. Next base: position 180,297,137 of record NC_041392.1, on the reverse strand, counting down.
CTTTTTGGTGATTGATGACAAAGTAGTTGAAGTTTTCAACGGGGAATATAATCTGTGAACTTGTAAAGGATAAGGAATTGTCTTCATAAGTTGCAAGGGCTCCCCATGAAGATGTGCATATAAGTAATTTGCTTTTGGAATGCAAATGCACATGGCAGGTTGTACTTGTGGAGATCCACTTCAACTTATGATGACAATCCACTATGCATGTGAAGGTATATGAAGATAATAACATGCATAATGGAAAATGGACGTCTGCGGAATGATCTAAGTGCGGAATTTATCGTCGCACATGCGGAATTTATCATCGCAAAACAAGGTGGCAGATAAGTAGCAGACGACCATCGAGTTTAAGTGTTACAACTCAAAGAACCAAATGTAGCAAAAATGAGAGTTGTAATCACGAAGCAAAATATAAAGCACCCGCCCATATGGACCCGCTTGAAGACTATCAACCTCATATGCTTCTCCCCCTTTTGTCAGTAAGGACCAAAAAGGTTTGAAGACATAGAGCATCTACTCGTTCCCATGAGGAGTAGGTGAAGTAGCAGGGTCGTTGGTGGTGTTTGGCGGTGCTGAAGAGCTTGGAGCAGAGTCAAAGCGTGCTGAAGGAGGTGGCAGTGAAGTAGCATCGTCTTCATCCTCGATAACTCTGGCAGTCACAGTTGCAGCAGAGGAAGAGAACTCAGAGTCTTCAAGGGATGGAGTTCATCGCAGCACAGCCCTTCGAGGAGGTGTGGAGTCAAACTTGAAACGCTCAGTGAAGCCATCCTCTTGAAGATCATCTTCAGAACACATCAGTGTCAGCCCTTTCCATGTGTAGCGAGAGGTTTCATGGGCAACAAAAGCATTCTTGGTGGCAAGATTGCGAATGCGATTAACATCCACCAAGAGGCTTTGCATCTGACGCTTTAGCCAGTCATGATGCCTATCCTGTTTCTGATGAAGAGCCACAAGAAGCTCTCGGTCGTTGAGAGCACGAGTGCGCTTCTTGGGTCGTGGAGCAGTTGTACTATCAGTGGCTTCAGTGTGAGCAGGATGTGGTGCACGTGTAGTGCCAGCCAAAGGATACACACGAGTGATTGCTTCAACTCCTTCAATGTTCTTAGAGAAACTCTGATGCTCTGCATTCTGAAGACTTAGAGGTTCTTTGGCAGGCTCAGGATAGATGGCTTCAATAAACATGTCCACATCAGGCAGAAAAATCCGATGATTGCGAGCAGATGGCTGATATGAGATAGCGGAGTGAAGTTTGATCAGCCGCATTACCCATGGGGCGTAGAACTTCAAGCCAAACAGATCAGAGCCTGATGCAGCAAGTTGGCGAATGAAGAAGTCCTGTACATTGAAGCATTTTCCATGAAGAATATAGAAGATCAAGGTCTTCATTGCACCCTCAAGCTTAGCATGTGGAGAGTGCCCTTTGATGGGCCAGAGTGTTCACCTGATGATGTGATAAATGGTTCTTGGCAGATACTCAAGGTCTTCAATGAAGAACTCCGTGGGATAAGCAGCATCTTGGGGCAATGGCTTCATCATGCTGAGCATCTGACTCATATCAGGTTCAGGCTTCTGAAAGATGCTCTCAATAACTTCACTATGAAGCTGACAGCCATGCTCGTAGAGATCGCCAGGAGTGGGCAAACCAGTGAGCTCAATGATGTCAAAGGCATTGGCTTCGTGATGAACGTTTCCTATCATCCACTCCAGGACCCAAGTCTTCGGATCTCTGCTATATCCGCGGATGTGAAGTGTGGCATAGAATTGGAGCAGCAACTCTTCATTCCAATGCTCTTGGTCAGTAACAAACGGCAGTAGTCCAACTTCCTTGAAGCAATCCAGAGCTTCTTCCAGACAGGGCAGACCAGCTATAGCTTCAATGTCAAGGCGCTTGTGTGGGAAGATGCGACCTAGGTTGTAAAGAATGCATGAGTAATAGCTTCGCTACGGATAGCTCCAGAACCAATCAGATGATATCCTTTCCCTTGAGTAGGGGTTCCTGGAGCTATTGAAGAATGTGTTGTCTGCTCTGAAGCCATTGATATTGAAGGAGCCAGGTGCTGAGGCAGGACCTAGGAACCTTGGCAATCTTGGGATTGGCTTCTGTACCTGAGGCCTATGCTCAACATGATAGTCGAACTGGGGACCGGCAGCAGCCTCAGGAATAGAAGTGTCGGGATCAATGGCTTCGCTGTCTTCTGATGCTTTTGTTGGGGAGGGCTCCACATTAGCTTCATTGGTGGTGGTGGAAGCCGCAAGATTTTCAATCACGTTCTCCTTGAGAACTGCTTCTTGGTGGGACAGGGGAGTGGCAACTTGTGGGACTTCTTCTTCCGCGGCTGATGCAGCCGGATTGTCTTCAGCAGAGACTTGAGGCCTTGGACCTTTGCAAAGCCTGCGCAACACAGGCGACGCCTGTGGAGTTGGAGTTGGCTGGGCCTCAAGGTCTTCTTCCTCCTGCGGGTGATCCGCCCATGAAGCATTCTGTGCAATTGGTGTCAGTGGACGACCAATGCTGATGAGTTCGCTGTTCTCGAGCCGAGGAAGGACTGCACCATCTTCTACATGGTCATGTTGACCAATGTCTTCAGCAGCGATGGGATCAGCTGCTGGAAAGTCTTCAGCTTCATGAGCCTCTGTGGAAGCAGGCTCATGGATTGTCAGTTGACGTTCAGCGTCAGGATAAACCATAGAAATAGGTTCAACTATCAAAGGCTCTGTGGGAGCAGCCTGATCTTTCTTGGTCTTCCTCTTCTTCTTGGAGGGGGCAGTAGGAGAGGCTTCAGGATGTTTCCTCTTCCTGGCTTCAGCCTCAGCAGTCCTCGTCTTCTTGAGCTCTGAAGTGGTTGACCGGCTTTTTGGCTTCGAGCCAGTCAGTCTAGTTGGGAAGACAATGGGAACTGCTTCCTGCCTTGGTGCGTTGGGTTCAGCCGTAGCGGGCTTCTTCTTCTTCTTTGCAGCCATCCTGGGGTCGATGCCAGGACGCCCAAGGGCCTTGTGCTTCTCAGCCTCATTGTAGGCTTGCACACATCTGTCAGCCAGAGCCTTCATGCGCTCACGCGAACCCTGAGCTTCTGCACGTTTTTTTACAAAGGCTTCCTTGAGCTCGTGCATCATTGTCTTGAAGTTTTTCACTTCTTGCACGCTGAACTTGGCCATATGCTTCTTGAACTGAGCCTTTTCATAGTCAATCTTTTGCTTCAGTTCAACAATGCGTTGGGCGACAGCTAGCTCTGAAGCAATGGCGCCTTGGAAGGCAACACTGAGGCCAATGGGTAGTTACAGATCTTCAAAGATGATGTTTGGCGTGTCAAACCATTCGTCAATGAAGTTGTGGATGATGGTTACATCAAAGAGAGGCAGATCATTGAAGATTTCTGCTTCTTCTTTGCTCTTGATGAGTTGCTCAAGAGCGTCATCTGCAAGATCTTCATCACTTGACAGATCAATGGCATCATTGCGCAGAATGGCAGCAGCTGTTAGCTCTTGGCCGATGTGTGGCAGAGGCATCTTGGCCTTCTGGGGCTTGGAGATGCGTGATAAATCTTCGGACTGCACACTGTCTTCAGGAGGTGCAGTTGCCAGTGGCTTCGCCCGTGAGATTTTTGATGAAGGGGCAGGCTTTGAAGCTTTAGGCTTCTTCATCTTCTTTGGCTTCGGCACTGCAGGCGCTTCATCTGATTCAGCGTCAGCTGCAGGCTCATTCACTGCAGTCCCTTGAACCAAGATATGGGTGATGAGGCCTTCAAGGTTGTAGAAAGGACCGATGGCATTGGGTTCTGCATCTCGTGTGCCATCAGCCCTTGGAGCTGAGGGACCAGGGTTGAAGTCTAGTCCCAATGTCTTCTTGTTTTGCTTCGCTGAGTTCTAGGCAAACTGGAAGTTGCACTTGAACAGATTGTCGTCACGACACCATAGTAGTGACGATGGGTGTGCATCAGCAGGCTGTGGCCCACGGACCATGCAGGGATAGAAGCCTTGTTCAATGGCTTCATCTCTGGACCTGGGTAGAAGATTCTTGTATAGGATGTCTCCCCATGGTCTCTTGATGGCATTTTTCTCAGCATATTCCTGGGTTACAAATCGGTATTTGAACCATTGTTCTGCCCAATATCTCCGAATCCATTGGATTCGGGTCTTGCGCTGATTGTAATCCTCTTCAGGATCTGTCTTGTACAGTTCTGAGAGGTCATCTGGCAGATCTCTAGATGTTTCTCCACGACACTTTCTGCCACCCTTCCTTGCTGATTTCTCTGAAGCCATAAATTTTAAACTGAAAGGCTTCAACACGTTCAAAGGCTTCAAAGGTTTTCGCTTGCTGGACAAATAGGAACTGGCTTCGGGAGAATTTATGTGATGCTGTAAGAATTCTGCAAATGAATGCAGACTATGAGAACCAAAGGATTCTCCCACGGACATGTACCTGTGACAGCATTAAGGTGCGAGGGAAGGGGAAGAGGTCATATGCATTCTTAGAAGATTTTGAAGATAAATCAGTTTAGAAGACATTGACCTCATCGTGCGAAGACATTCACTCATATATAAGGAGTTGGTTCCAGATTTGTACGAATCCATAGATCAGTACAAGTGAGGAATATAACTACTTTGTGAAGCACAAGTGAATATACTAGGCATGTTATGAGATGCAGTATGAGAGAGATCTAACTTGTGTGAATAGAAACTACTTGTGGTAGAAAGTGACAAAGCCATAGGATCAACGGTGCTGTAAAAAGGAAGTTTTCTTTACCACACTAAGAACTGCTAGACGGAGTGGAAGATGAGGCCGAGCAGTTCGATCTTCCGTGCCCTAACTTGGCAACGGAGGACACCTACGGCGACGGCGGAGAGGACGATGTCCATGGTCAGCGTGAGACGGCGTCGGAGAGGTTGCGGCAGCGAAGCGCTTCGTCGCCGGTGTCGTCGAGGGCTAGCGGTGGCGCTAGGGTTCGTGCGAGAGTGGAAGAAGATATAATGACCGCTGTGAAGTGTGTATTTATAGGTATAGGGGCGGCACTGCGTTATTACACAGGTGCCCCTGGCGATTCGCATCTGAGGAACACGTGGCCATTATGCGGAATTTTGGGGTTTGTTCCACGTCCCATGCACGTCTGGATTGTCGGGTGGTCGTTCCTACTTCTCCGGGTTTCATGTGGAGGAATGAGCATTGAAAACGGACTTAATGGTTGTCTCTGTATCTTCTGCTCACAAGGACGCAGAGAAGACATTCGTCAGTTTCAATAGAATGCATATGATTTGGAGAGATAGAATTTGAGATAGAAAGCATAGAGAGGTTAGGGTCCGATCACATTCACTTAGTTCAAAAGATTCAACAAGAAGACATAGCTATAAGTGAATGCTGTAGAGGACAGAACACTAGTAGGTATATATATCTATAAAATCAACATAGTGAAGATAATCATGAAGATATGTTGAGATTGAAGCCAAGCTAAATGTGAAGACATAGCAAATGTAACGCCATGAGTGAAACACTTCAAAATAGAACATTTGGTGGTGGCGTTACCCACCGTATAGGAAGTATTAGACCCAGACACGGCGCACAATTATCGTGGCGCTCCGAAGTCAAATTCCACATTAATATATTCACACTTAGAATGTATGTCTTCATTGATTGAAGATATACTTTACTTCGTGTGTTGCACATCTAAGTCATCAATATGCATAAGGGTTAGGATGTGTGCCTGATCACAGGACATTTGAGGATTCCAGGATATTTAGCTCACACCATAACTTGCAAAATCTCTTCTCATCCAAGGGCTTGGTGAAGATATCTGCCAATTGCTCTTTAGTGTTGACGTGTATGATATCAATATCTTGCTCCACAACATGATCTCTAAGAAAGTGATGACGAATTTCAATGTGCTTTGTCTTCGAGTGCTGAACTGGGTTGTTGGCAATCTTGATGGCGCTTTCGTTGTCGCAGTAAAGTGGCACTTGCTTCAGATGAATGCCATAGTCCTTGAGTGTTTGCTTCATCCACAAAAGTTGAGCGCAGCAAGATCCAGCAGCAATGTATTCAGATTCAGCAGTGGAGAGAGATACACAATTCTGCTTCTTTGAAGACCAACATACAAGTGATCGTCCCAGAAAGTGACATGTGTCTGATGTAGACTTGCGATCAATTTTGTCACCAGCATAATCAGCATCCGAGAATCCAACCAGATCAAACTCTGAGCCCTTTGGATACCATAATCCTAGAGTTGGGGTGTGAGCCAAATATCGAAGAATTCGCTTCACAGCTAAGTAATGCGACTCCTTTGGTGCCGCTTGAAATCGAGCACACATGCAAACACTAAGCATAATATCTGGCCTAGATGCACATAGATAAAGTAAAGAACCAATCATGGAGCGGTATACCTTTTGATCAAACTCTTTACCATTGTCGTCGGGACCCAGATGATGTTTGGCTGGCATTGGTGTCGTGAAGCCTTTGCAGTCTTGCATACCGAACTTCTTCAGGCAATCTTTGAGATTCTTCTCTTGAGATATGAAGATGCCGTTGCGTCGTTGTCGTATTTGAAGACCGAGGAAGAACTTCAGCTCTCCCATCATAGACATCTGATATTGCTCTTGCATCATATATCCAAACTCTTCACTGTACTTCTGATTGGTGCAGCCGAAGATAATGTCATCCACATATATTTGGCACACAAACAGTTCACCACCATATGTCTTCGTGAAGAGAGTGGGGTCTAGGGAACCAGGTATGAATCCTTTGCTCTTCAGGAAGTATTTGAGTGTGTCATACCAGGCCCGAGGGGCTTGTTTGAGGCCATACAGTGCCTTGTTGAGCTTGTATACCATGTTAGGATGTTTTGGATTTTCAAAGCCAGGCGGTTGTGCAACATACACTTCTTCTTCAATCTTGCCATTAAGAAAAGTACTCTTCACATCCATTTGATATAGAAGTATGTTATGATGATTTGCATAGGCCAGCAGTATGCATATGGCTTCAAGTCTAGCCACAGGAGCAAATGTTTCATCGAAGTCAATGCCTTCCACTTGAGTATATCCTTGAGCAACGAGACGAGCTTTGTTTCTGACAACTTGACCATGCTCATCTTGCTTGTTGCGGTATATCCATTTGGTGCCTATTATATTGTGCTTCCGTGGATCAGGACGCTTAACCAGTTCCCATACATTATTTAGCTCAAACTGATGAAGCTCTTCTTGCATAGCTTGAATCCATTCAGGTTCCATGAAGGCTTCTTCAACTTTCTTGGGTTCTGTTATTGAGACGAATGCGAAGTGCCCACAGAAATTTGCTAGCTGAGTTGCCCTTGAACGAGTGAGTGGACCGGGTGCATTGATGCTATCAATTATTCTTTCAATCTGCACTTCATTGGCAACGCGAGGATGTACAGGGCGAAGATTATGCTCTTGCTGATCATTGTCGTTGTTAGAAGGAATGTCTTCAGGCTGAGCATTGTCTTCATGTTGATCAGGTGCTGAGATGATAAGTTCTTCTTCAGGATGAGCTTCAGAAGGTATAATTTCTCCAGTTCCCATTAGCTTGATTGATTCACTGGATGGAACTTCATCTAGCACATTTGGCAGTTGCTCTCTTTGTGAACCATTGGTCTCATCGAACCGCACATCCACTATTTCAACCACTTTGTAATGAAAGAGATTGAAGACTCTGTAGGAGTGCGAATCCTTTCCATATCCAAGCATAAAACCCTCATGTGCTTTTGGTGCAAACTTTGATGTGTGATGTGGGTCCTTGATCCAGCACCTGGCTCCAAATACTCTGAAGTAACTGACATTTGGCTTCTTGCCAGTAGGGAGCTCATAAGATGTCTTGTTCAGAAGCTTGTGAAGATAAACACGATTGATTGTATGGCATGCAGTATCAATGGCTTCAGGCCAGAATTTTCTTGGAGTCTTGTATTCATCTAGCATCGTTCTGGCCATCTCAATGAGTGTTCTGTTCTTGCGTTCGACGACGCCATTCTGCTGTGGCGTGTATGGAGCCAAGAATTCATGTGTGATGCCCAAGGTATCAAGATATGTATCAAGGCCAGTGTTCTTGAATTCAGTGCCATTGTCACTTCTGATGTGCTTTATCTTGGCGCCATAATTGTTCATAGCTCGATTAGCGAAGCGTCTGAAGACATCCTGCACTTCAGTCTTGTAAAGGATTATGTGCACCCAAGTATATCTAGAATAATCATCAACAATGACAAAGCCATAGAGACAAGCAGTAGTAGTAAGAGTTGAGTAATGAGTGGGACCGAAAAGATCCATGTGAAGCAGTTCGAAGGGTCGAGCAGTGGCCATGATTGTCTTCGAGGGATGTTTGGCCCTCGTCATCTTCCCTGCTTCACAGGCACCGCATAAGTGATCTTTCTTGAACTTGACGCCCTCGATGCCTATGACATGCTTCTTCTTTGCAAGGGTGTGGAGGTTCCTCATGCCAGCATGCCCTAGCCTCCGATGCCAGAGCCAGCATTCTGAAGCTTTTGCTAGAAGACATACGGCAAGCTGTGGTCCTGCCGAGAAATCTACCATGTACAAATCATCTTTTTGATACCCTTCAAATACTAGAGACTTGTCAGATTCCATTAATACAAGGCAACGATATTTTCCAAATATTACGATCATGTTCAAATCGCAAAGCATTGAGACAGACATTAAGTTGAAGCCAAGGGATTCAACAAGCATGACTTTATCCATGTGTTGATCCCTTGAGATTGCAACTCTACCTAGACCCAATACCTTACTTTTACCAGTGTCCGCAAATGTGATGTGGCTCTTGTCGGATGGACGTAAGGTTGAGTCCATAAGAAGGCTTATTTTGCCAGTCATGTGATTTGTACACCCACTATCAATAATCCATTCTGAAGACGCTGGGGTCGTACCCTACAGTGCAGTTAGGGGGATAGGCTTCACCAAGAGCATTGTGAAGCAAAAACATTTGACGAACCAGTGGGTTATGAAAGCTTAGATCTAGATTAGGACTAATAGGGAGAGTAGCAAGCGATTCAGGAATGAAGTACATAGTAAGACCATTCGGGCATTTGATCTTGCGCCCTACAAGATGTTTAAGGTCCCCAGCAATAGCGTCGGATGATTTTGATTTTCTGCTGGAGACCTTTCCCTGCAAAAGAGAGTTAAGCTTTCTTAGCCACCCACATCTTCAAGGGTGGCTTAGAAGCAATAAGTCTAAGTGCAGCATCTGAGAATTTTGGCTTTGGAGCCCTAGCAAACAGTCTTGCAGGCGGACAATAGTACTCATAAGAATAAGTAGAATAGTTCTTGGTCTTATGAACATGACGGTTTGACGAACCGCTCTCATATTCATATGTCTGAGTATGGTTTCCCTGCAAAAAATTTGCGTTAGTATGACTCAGGTGAGTCCTCTGTCTGTATGAAGCCTTTGGACCGTATGAAGCCTTTGGTCTGAGGCTTGTCTTCTTCACGTGAGGTGTCATGATGACATTCACAGGAAGATTCTCCAGACACCTTTTCGAAACCCAGATCTTCTTCATAGGCGGTCCATTCCTGCAGTTAGTACCAATATACCTGGCAAACACTTCACCATTCTGATTCTTAAACAGTATATAGTTTGCATCAAAGGATTCATCAATGATAATGGGGTTAGCACAAGTGAAGCCAGATAGATTGGATAGATCTGCTGAAGGTTCCTTTGCAGCAACCCACATGGTTTTGGGGTACTGCTCAGGTTTCCAGTAAGAGCCATCAGCATTCATTTTCCTTACGAACCCAACACCCTCTTTCCTCGGGTTTCGGTTCAGAATCTGCTTTTTGAGGACATCACATAGTGTCTGATGCCCTTTAAGACTTTTGTACATCCCTATTTCAAGCAATGTCTTCAACCTAGAATTCTCATCAGCAATAGCGGTGGTATCCTCAGCAGAGGGGTTAGTTACCACATCAACAGTTGAAGATATTGCAACAGCAGTAGCAGTAGAACATTCAGCAATAGAAGTAGCATTATCACGCTCAATGCATTTAAGACATGGTGGTTCAAATCCTTCCTGAGCGGAACTGATCTGTTTGGCGCGAAGTGACTCGCTTTCCTTTTGAAGATCTTCATGAGCCGCTCTCAATTTCTCAAGATCTTGCTTCCTTTGAAGATAATCATAGGAAAGCTTTTCATGAGTTGTTGAGAGAGTTTCATGACGACTTTCAAGTTCCTGATACTTAACGTGAAGATTTTTTATGTCTTCAATTAAGGATTCATCGAGTCATTTCAGCACCTAACAGATCATCGCTTCTGTCTAACAGTTTTTGAATGTGTTCCATAGCTTTCTGTTGTTGAGTTGCAATTTTAGCAAGTGTTTTGTAGCTGGGTTTTGAACCACAATCAGAGTCATCGTCACTAGATGTTTGATAGTGAGTAGTGTGTGTGTTTACCTTGGCACCGCATGCCATGAAGCAGTAGGTAGAAGCGGAGTAGTCCTTGTCATTTGCATCGGTGTCGGTGATGAAGTCATTGTCTTCAGTGTTGAAGATGGACTTGGCAACATATGCTGTAGCCAGACTTGCGACGCCTGAATCAGACTCCTCCTCAGACTCCACCTCCGCCTCCTCAGAAGCAGACTCCTCCTCTGAATCCATTTCCTTGCCAACAAACGCACGTGCCTTGCCAGATGAGCTCTTCTTGTGTGATGAAGACTTTGAGGAAGACTTGGAAGAAGACTTTGAGTATTTATTCTTCTTCTTGTCGTCAGAGTCATATTCCTTGCTCTTCTTCTTCTTTTTGTTCTCATTGTCCCACTGTGGACACTCAGAAATGAAGTGGCCAAGTTTCTTGCACTTGTGACATGTTTTCTTCTTGTAGTCATGAGCAGAAGCTTCATCATTCCTTGAGCTTGATCGGGAAGACTTTCTGAGGCCTTTCTTCTTGGTGAATTTTTGGAACTTCTTGACAAGCATAGCAAGTTCCCTTCCAATGTCTTCAGGATCATCAGAACTGCTGTCAGATTCTTCTTCAGATGAGGAGACAGCTTTTGCCTTCAAGGCACGAGTTCGCCCATAGTTTGGACCGTAGATATCTCTTTTCTCAGAAAGCTGAAACTCATGTGTGTTGAGCCTCTCAACTATGTCAGACGGATCGAGTATCTTGAAATCAGGACGTTCTTGAATCATCAGGGTTAGGGTGTCAAACGAACTATCAAGTGATCTCAGTAGTGTCTTGACGACTTCATGTTTCGTGATCTCAGTAGCGTCGAGGGCTTGAAGCTCATTTGTGATGTCAGTGAGTCGGTCAAATGTGAGCTGGACATTCTCATTGTCATTTCGCTTGAAGCGGTTGAAGAGGTTGCAAAGGACATTGATTCTCTGATCTCTCTGGGTTGAGACGCCTTCATTGACCTTGGAGAGCCAGTCCCAGACCAGCTTAGATGTTTTCAAAGCACTCACACGGCCATAATGTCCTTTGGTCAGATGACCACAGATGATATTTTTGGCAGTAGAGTCCAGTTGAACGAATTTCTTGACATCAGCAGCAGTGACACCTTCTCCAGCCTTGGGAACGCCGTTCTCGATGACATACCATAGGTCGACGTCAATGGCTTCAAGATGCATGCGCATCTTATTCTTCTCGTGGGGATATTCAGTTCCATCGAAGATGGGGCATGCAGCGGAGACTTTAATTATCCCTGCAGTCGACATAGCTAAAACTCCAGGTGGTTAAACCGAATCACACAGAACAAGGGAGCACCTTGCTCTAATACCAATTGAAAGTGCGTTATATCGACTAGAGAGGGGTGAATAGGCGATTTTTAAGAAAGTCTTCAAAACGTGGAAGTTATGAAGACAAACGATAGAAATAAACCTATTACCCTGCAGCGGAAGGTAGACTACACTAGGCAAGCCATAGTCAAGTATTCAATAGTGAAAGCACAATGACTAATAGCAGCAATGTAGTAAGGATCAAGTAGGAAGATATTATGAAGCCACACAGAACATGCAGTCACTCAGTGAAGACAAAAGATAGTGCGAACATATAATGACTTCACAAGGAGTAACAGTAAGTAAAGGGAAGGGAAGATGGAACCAGTGACTCGCTGAAGACAATGATTTGTTGGACCAGTTCCAGTTGTTGTGACAACTGTACGTCTGGTTAGGGCGGCTAGGTATTTAAACCTTAGGACACACAGTCCCGGACACCCAGTCCTGAACACGCAGCTCAGGACACCCAGTCCTCACCGTATTCCCCTTGAGCTAAGGTCACACAGACCTCGCCCAATCACTCTGGTAAGTCTTCAAGGTAGACTCCCAAACCTTCACAGACTTCGTTCACCGGCAATCCACAATGTCTCTTGGATGCTCAGAACGCGACGCCTAACCGGCTGGAGGATGCACAGTCCTCAAGTGTAATAAGTCTTCAGATCACACAGACAAGAAGACTTAAGTGATGCTTAATTCTCTTTGGCTCTGGGTGGTTAGGGCTTTATCCTCGCAAGGAATTCTCTCTCAAAGGCTTCGAGGTGGGTTGCTCTCAAACGACAAAAGCCGTACTCTCAATCTGAGCAGCCAACCGTTTATGGTTGTAGGGGGTGGGCTACTTATAGCCACTTGGCAACCCGACCTGATTTGTCCGAAATGACCCTGGGTCACTAAGGAACTAACACGTGTTCCAACGGTCAGATTTCAAACTCACACGGCAACTTTACTTGGGCTACAAGCAAAGCTGACTTGTCCGACTCTGGACAAGATTCGCTCTCATAGTCTTCACTCGAAGACACAGGTTTTGGTTAGGCATCACTACAGTCATTCTGACTGGTTCTCTTGGACCCCACTTAATAGTACGGTGGTTCCTATGACTCAACACAAAAGAAAAAGAACTACGGAAGATCTAAGTCTTCGAGCTCCATAGGCTTCATATGGTGTCTTCTCTTGTCATAGTCTTCAATGTGAATATCTTCATATACCACCTTTGACTTCAATGTCTTCATACATTTTTAGGGGTCATCTCTGGTAGGAAAACCGAATCAATGAGGGACTTCTACCTGTGTTATCCTGCAATTCTCACAAACACATTAGTCCCTCAACTAAGTTTGTCGTCAATACTCCAAAACCAACTAGGGGTGGCACTAGATGCACTTACAGGCCCCCTGTTGCTCCACCGACGTACTCCTTCCTCCAATATATATCTACGTACCCCCAAACTACCAGATACGGAGCCAAAACCCTAATTCCACCGCCGTAACTTTCTGTATCAACAAGATCCCATCTTGGGGCCTGTTCCGGAGCTCCGCCGGAGGGGGCATCGATCACGGAGGGCTTCTACATCGACACCATAGCCCCTCCGACGAAGTGTGAGTAGTTTACCTCAGACCTACGGGTCCATAGTTATTAGTTAGATGGCTTCTTCTCTCTTTTTGGATCTCAATATAAAGTTCTCCCCCTCTCTTGTGGAGATCTATTCGATGTAATCTTCTTTTGCGGTGTGTTTGTTGTGACCGATGAATTGTGGGTTGATGATCAAGTTTATATATGAACAATATTTGAATCTTCTCTGAATTCTTTTATGTATGATTGGTTATCTTTGCAAGTCTCTTCGAATTATCAGTTTGGTTTGGCCTACTAGATTGATCTTTCTTGCAATGGGAGAAGTGCTTATCTTTGGGTTCAATCTTGCGGTGTCCTTTCCCACTGACAGTAGGGGCAGCAAGGCATGTATTGTATTGTTGCCATCGAGGATAACAAGATGGGGTTTTCATCATATTGCATGAGTTTATCCCTCTATATCATGCCATCTTGCTTAAAGCGTTACTCTGTCCTCTTGAACTTAATACTCTAGATGCATGCTGGATAGCGGTCGATGTGTGGAGGAATAGTAGTAGATGCAGGCAGGAGTCGGTCTACTTGTCTCGGACGTGATGCCTATATACATGATCATACCTAGATATTCTCATAACTATGCTCAATTTTGTCAATTGCTCAACAGTAATTTGTCTACCCACCGTGAATACTTATGCTCTCGAGAGAAGCCACTAGTGAAACCTATGGCCCTCGGGTCTATCTTCTATCATATTAATCTTCCAATACTTATTTATTTCCTTTGCCTTTTATTTTGCTTTGCATCTTTATCATAAAAATACCAAAAATATTATATTATCATATCTATCATAACTCACTCTCGTAAGTGGCCGTGTAGGGATTGACAACCCCTTATCGCGTTGGTTGCGAGGATTTATTTGTTTGTGTAGGTGCGAGGGACTCGTGCGTGGCCTCCTACTGGATTGATACCTTGGTTCTCAAAAACTAAGGGAAATACTTACGCTAGTTTGCTGCATCACCCTTTCCTCTTCAAGGGAAAACCAACGCAAGTGCACAAGAGGTAGCAAGAAGGATTTTTGGCGCCGTTGTCGGGGAGGTCTACGCAAAGGTCAACATACCAAGTACCCATCACAAAACCCTTATCTCCCGCATTACATTATTTGTCATTTGCCTCTCGTTTTCCTCTCCCCCACTTCACCCTTGCCGTTTTATTTGCCCTCTCTCTCCATCCTCCCTCTCTTCTCTATTTGCCTCTTTTTTGCCCATTTCTTGTTTGCTCGTATGGTTGGAATAGTTGTTTATTTATTACTAAACAGAGAACCTAAGATCTATGGATCCTCATCTGCTTGCTAATCTTTTTAAGAGATCCAATTATGATGAACCAATTGCTAGTGAGTTTTGTGCACTAGATTATCTTTATGAGGTTTTGCTTGAAATTCGTGAATCTGAAAAGTGTGATGAATTACTTTATGAAGCGATTCACGATAGATCTTTGAATAAAAAGCATGATTGCAATGATTTTATTATAAATTATATTTATGTAAATTGTGCTAATAATATGCAAAAACCCTAAGCTTGGGGATGCTAGTTTTTCTATGTCCTCTACTTGTTGCAATGATCATGATTGGGGTGATTCTTCTTATGATCTTGAAAATTTATTTAAGCCCCATGATGAATATGAGATTGATAATAGTGTTTGCAATATTATTGAAAGTGGGTTTGGAAGAGTGTCAACTTTAGATCCCACATATTTGGAGAACGTTCAATCTTATGAAATTTTTGATAAAAGTGGGTTTGGAGAGGTCATGACTTTGGTTAATGTTAATCCCACTATTTTGGAAGAGTGTCAACTTTGCATGCATGTGGCTCGTGTTGAAAATATTTTATGTGATAGCTATTTTGCTGAATTTTCTTATGATCCTACATATAATTATTATGAGAGAGGAAAATATGGTGGTAGAAATTTTTATGTTACTGAATTACCTCTTGTTATGTTGAGATTGCTATTGTTTCTTTCCGCTTCCTTGCATATGCTGGTTTTAGCTTGCCTTGATAATTTGTTTGCCTATAAGATGCCTATGCATAGGAAGTATGTTAGACTTAAATGTGTTTGTCACGTGTTTTATGATGCTCTCTTTGTGCTTCAATTCTTGTCTTTCATGTGAGCATCATTGAAATATTATGCCTAGCTATAAGGCTTTAAAGAAAAGCGCTTGTTGGGACTCAACCCAATATTTATCATTGCTGTTATTCAATAAATAATTTATCTAGCCTCTGTTTTGGTTGTGTTTTATTAGTGTTTGTGCCAAGTAGAACCGTTGGGAAGACTTGGGGAAAGTCTTTTTAATCTTGCTGTAAAAAACAGAAACTTTATCGCTCACGAGAATTGCTGCCATTTTTATTTGGAAGGTTCTATTTAGTTGGTTCTTTTTGCCGATGATTAATAGATAAATTCCTCACGTCCAGCAATTTATTTTAGAATTTTTTGGGTTCCATATCTTGCGTTAACTACAGATTACTACAGACTGTTCTGTTTTTGACAGATTCTGTTTTTCGTGTGTTGTTTGCTTATTTTGATGAATCTATGGCTAGTAAAATAGTTTATAAACCATAGAGAAGTTGGAATATAGTAGGTTTAACACCAATATAAATAAAAAATGATTTAATTACAGTAACTTGAAGTGGTGTTTTGTTTTCTTTCGCTAACGGAACTCACGAGATTTTCTACTTTAAGTTTTGTGTTGTGAAGTTTTCAAGTTTTTGGGTGAAAGATTTGATGGATTATGGAACAAGGAGTGGAAAGAGCCTAAGCTTGGGGATGCCCATGGCACCCCAAGATAATATAAGGACACCTAAAAGCCAAAGCTTGGGGATGCCCCAGAAGGCATCCCCTCTTTCGTATACTTCCATCGGTAACTTTACTTGGAGCTATATTTTTATTCGCCACATGATATGTGTTTTGCTTGGAGCGTCTTGCATGATTTGAGTCTTTGTTTTTTAAATTACCACAATAATCCTTGCTGTACACACATTTTGAGAGAAACACACATGATTCGGAAATTATTAGAATACTCTATGTGCTTCACTTATATCTTTTGAGTTATATAGTTTTGCTCTAGTACTTCACTTATATCTTTAGAGCACGGTGGTGGTTTTGTTTTATAGAAACTATTATTCTCTCATGCTTCACTTATATTATTTTTAAAGTCTTAAATAGCATGGTAATTTACTTAAATAATTCTAATATGCTAGGTATTCAAGACTAGTAAAACCTTTCTTATGAGTGTATTGAATACTAAGAGAAGTTTGATGCTTGATGATTGTTTTGAGACATGGAGGTAGTTATCAAAGTTGTGCTAGTTGATTAGTTGTGAATTTGAAAAATGCTTGTGTTGAAATTTGCAAGTCCCGTAGCATGCACATATGGTAAATGTTATTTAACAAATTTGAAACATGAGGTGTTCTTTGAGTGTCCTCCTTATGAGTGGCGGTCGGGGACGAGCGATGGTCTTTTCCTACCAATCTATCCCTCTAGGAGCATGCGTGTAGTGCTTGGTTTTTGATGACTTGTAGATTTTTGCAATAAGTATGTGAGTTCTTTATGACTAATGTTGAGCCCATGGATTATACGCACTCTCACCCTTCCATCATTGCTAGCCTCTTCGGTACCGTGCATTGCCCTTTCTCACATTGAGAGTTGGTGCAAACTTCGTCGGTGCATCCAAACCCCGTGATATGATACGCTCTTTCACACATAAACCTCCTTATATCTTCCTCAAAACAGCCACCATACCTACCTATTATCGCATTTCCATAGCCATTCCAAGATATATTGCCATGCAACTTTCCACCGTTTCGTTTATCATGACACGTTCATCATTGTCATATTGCTTTGCATGATCATGTAGTTGACATAGTATTTGTGGCAAAGCCACCATTCATAATCCTTTCATACATGTCACTCTTGGTCCATTGCATATCCCGGTACACCGCCGGAGGCATTCATATAGAGTCATACTTTGTTCTAGTATCGAGTTGTAATTATTGAGTTGTAAATTAATAGAAGTGTGATGATCATCATTTTCTAGAGCATTGTCCCAAGTGAGGAAAAATAAAATAAAATAAAATAAAGGAGAAAGTCCATAAAAAAGAGAAGGCCCAAAAAATGAGAGAAAAAGAGAGAAGGGACAATGTTACTATCCTTTTTACCACACTTGTGCTTCAAAGTAGCACCATAATCTTCATGATAGAGAGTCTTTTGTTTTGTCACTTTCATATACTAGTGGGAACTTTTCATTATAGAAATTGGCTTGTATATTCCAACAATGGGCTTCCTCAAATGCCCTAGGTCTTTGTGAGCAAGCAAGTTGGATGCACACCCACTTAGTTTCTTTTGTTGAGCTTTCATATATTTATAGCTCTAGTGCATCCGTTGCATGGCAATCCCTATTCCTTGCATTAACATCAATTGATGGGCATCTCCATAGCTCATTGATTAGCCTCGTTGATGTGAGACTTTCTCCCTTTTTGTCTTCTCCACATAACCCCCATCATTATTCTATTCCACCCATAGTGCTATATCCATGGCTCACGCTCATATATTGCGTGAAGGTTGAAAAAGTTTGAGATTACTAAAGTATGAAACAATTGCTTGGCTTGTCATCGGGGTTGTGCATGATGAGAGCATTCTTGTGTGACGGAAATGAAGCATGACTAAACTATATGATTTTGTAGGGATGAACTTTCTTTGGCCATGTTATTTTGAGAGGACATAATTGCTTAGTTAGTATGCTTGAAGTATTATTATTTTTATGTCAATATTGAACTTTTATCTTGAATCTTTCGGATCTGAATATTCATACCACGATTAAGAAGAATTACATTGAAAATATGCCAAGTAGCATTCCACATCAAAAATTCTGTTTTTATCATTTACCTACTCGAGGACGAGCAGGAATTAAGCTTGGGGATGCTTGATACGTCTCCAACGTATCTATAATTTTTTATTGTTCCATACTATATTATATTCTTTTTTGGACATTATTGGGCTTTATTATACATTTTTATATTATTTTTGGGACTAACCTACTAACCGAAGGCCCAGCCCAGAATTGCTGTTTTTTTCCTATTTTAGGGTTTTGTAGAAAAAGAATATCAAATGGAGTCCAAACGGAATGAAACCTTCGGGAACGTGATTTTCGGAACGAACATGATCTAGAGGACTTGGACCCTACGTCAAGACATTAACCAGGAGGCCACGAGGTAGGGGGCGCGCCTACCCCCCCCCCCTCCACCCTCGTGGGACTCATGTTGCTCCACCGACGTACTCCTTCCTCCTATATATATCTACGTACCCCCAAACTACCAGATACGGAGCAAAAACCCTAATTCCACGGCCGTAACTTTCTATATCCACGAGATCCCATCTTGGGGCCTGTTCCGGAGCTCCATCGGAGGGGGCATCGATCACGGAGGGCTTCTACATCAACACCATAGCCCCTCCGATGAAGTGTGAGTATTTTACCTCAGACCTACAGGTCCATAGTTATTAGCTAGATGGCTTCTTCTCTCTTTTTGGATCTCAATACAAAGTTCTCCCCCTCTCTTATGGAGATCTATTCGATGTAATCTTCTTTTGCGGTGTGTTTGTTGTGACCGATGAATTGTTGGTTTATGATCCAGTTTATCTATGAACAATATTTGAATCTTCTCTGAATTCTTTATTATGATTGGTTATCTTTGCAAGTCTCTTTGAATTATCAGTTTGGTTTGGCCTACTAGATTGGTCTTTCTTGCAATGGGAGAAGTGCTTAGCTTTGGGTTCAATCTTGCGGTGTCCTTTCTCAGTGACAGTAGGGGCAGCAAGGCACGTATTGTATTGTTGCCATCGAGGATAACAAGATGGGGTTTTCATCATATTGCATGAGTTTATCCCTCTACATCATGTCATCTTGCTTAAAGCATTACTCTGTTCTCTTGAACTTAATACTCTAGATGCATGTTGGATAGCGGTCGATGTGTGGAGTAAGAGTAGTAGATGCAGGTAGGAGTCGGTCTACTTGTCTCAGATGTGATGCCTATATACATGATCATACCTAGATATTCTCATAACTATGCTCAATTTTGTCAATTGCTCAACAGTAATTTGTCTACCCACCGTGAATACTTATGCTCTCGAGAGAAGCCACTAGTGAAACTTATGGCCCCCGGGTCTATCTTCTATCATATTAATCTTCCAATACTTATTTATTTCCTTTGCCTTTTATTTTACTTTGCATCTTTATCATAAAAATACCAAAAATATTATATTATCATATCTATCAGATCTCACTCTCGTAAGTGGCCGTGTAGGGATTGACAACCCCTTATCACGTTGGTTGCGAGGATTTATTTGTTTGTGTAGGTGCGAGGGACTCGTGTGTGGCCTCCTACTGGATTGATACCTTAGTTCTCAAAAACTGAGGGAAATACTTACGCTACTTTGCCATCACCATTTCCTTTTCAAGGGAAAACCAACGCAAGTGCTCAAGAGGTAGCAGTTGTCCGTTCTGAGCCCAACCACACTCGCACGCGCCCGCGGCACGTCCGAAATATTATTTTATAAATGGCCGAAAAATGTTCTCGGAATGGGATGAAAGTTGGCGTGCGGTGTTTTTATGTTGTTAGTAGGTCGCCTACCAAGTTTCATCGCATTTGGAGTCCGTTTGACGCCCCAACGGTTAACTATAGCGCCATTATAGTCGGTCTAACGTCGGACGTTTTCGGTCTCCGAAAACTGTTGCCGGGTTGCATCCCTCCTCTTTCCTCGCAAACCACCTCCTCTCCACACAACCCACTATCCCCACCGGCAGCCCACCTACCCCTTCTCGCGTCCGGAGCCGTCCGATGGCGATCGCACGGTCCGGAAACACCTCCAAACCCCTCCT
>NC_041392.1:180247139-180276745 GCF_002162155.2 Triticum dicoccoides | reverse complement strand
TATTTAAACCTCTCCCCTTGCCATTTTGGGCAGCAGACATCCTCCTCCTCATTTTCCGCGCCGCCCAATCATTAGCACTACCACCCACCTCCATTTCCGTGCCCGGCCACCTCCCCCCCGCCACTTGGGGTCGTCCGAGTGGCTGCGCCACCACCTCGCCGGAGAACACCGTCACGCACCTCGATCCGCCCGTTCCCGCCGGTTTCCGCCGACCCCGTCACCAGAACCCCTGCCATCGTCCTCTGCATCGCCATGGGTGTGCTGCTGTTTCTGTTCTTTAGAAACAAGCAGTAGCAGCTCGCCCGCTCTCGCGCGTTGACCGAGCGTAGGGCTAGAAGGCCCAGCCTGCGTCCAGCCTCCTCACCGAGCCGGCCCATGAGGCCTGGTGAGCAGCCCCCGCCCCTGTGCTTTGTTCGGCCGGCCTCTGATTCGGCCCGCTCATGTTTTTTCTAGATCTACGAATTTCCTAATTATTCCAGAGAACCCAGTTTTACAGAAAACCCCCTGTTGTTCATGCATATTATATCTCACAAACTATGCATCTTATGTAAAAACTTTATATATATATATATAATGCTTAGAATTTTGTCTAGTTTCATAATATGCTACTTTCATCCATGTTAAAAAAATTAAACTTGTTGCTTGTGTTTATTTTGCAAATTGCCATGTTAAAATGATTTAATTCATAACTAAATAACCGTAGCTCGGTTTTAAATAAACTTTATATGTAAATGGGGTAGAAAAATGCCTAGTTTAACTTGGTGCACTCATCTTGCATGTTTAACAACTCTAAAATATGGTTTAATGCAGAACAGTACCAAATCCATAATTTGCATATGAGGATTTTCCAGACTTGTTGTTTGTTGTTCCGGCCTCATTTAAACTTGCCTAGATAGGTAGTTTTCATATGCCTCACCTCTTGCCATGATTAATAACATTTAATACTGATGGGTACATAACCGAGAGAGAACTAAATAAGTCATGTGGCGTTTCGTCAATATGCAACTCATTGCATATTGAGCTCCACTTAATTTGTAGTATTGTTTGTTGCACTTTGCCATGCCATGCCTCATTAAACCAGACATGCATCATACTTGGTTGTGCATCATGCCATGTTTATGTGATAGTTGTTTACTATGTTGCTTGCTTATTTCCGGGTTGCTTCTCTCGTTAGCTTCGGTTGCGTTCCGGAGTTGTGAGGATCCGTTCGTCTACGTCCGTTTGTCTTCTTCATGGACTCGTTCTTCTTCCTTGCGGGATCTCAGGCAAGATGACCATACCCTCGAAATCACTTCTATCTTTGCTTGCTAGTTGTTCATTCTATTGCTATGTCGCGCTACCTACCACTTGTTATATCATGCCTCCCATATTGCCATGTCAAGCCTCTAACCCACCTTTCTAGCAAACCGTTGTTTGGCTATGTTACCGCTTTTGCTCAACCCCTCTTATAGCGTTGATAGTTGCAGGTGAAGATGAAGTTTGTTCCTTGTTAGAACATGGATATGTTTGGGATATCACAATATATCTTATTTACTTTAATTCATCTATATACTTGGTAAAGGCTGGAAGGCCCGGCCTTATGCCTGGTGTTTTGTTCCACTCTTGCCGCCCTAGTTTCCGTCATACTGGTGTTATGTTCCTTGATTTTGCGTTCCTTACGCGGTTGGGTGTTATGGGAACCCCTTGACAGTTCGCTTTGAATAAAACTCCTCCAGCAAGGCCCAACCTTGGTTTTACCATTTGCCTCACCACCACCTATACTTTTCCCTTGGGGGTCACACTCTTGAGGGTTATCTTTACTTTAACTCCCCCCCCCCGGGCCAGTGCTTCTCTAAGTGTTGGTCCGAACCAGATCCACTTGCGGCGCCACCTCGAGGAAACTTGAGGGCTGGTTTTAGCTATACATAGTGTTCATCCGGTGTTTCCCTGAGAACGAGATATGTGCAGTTCCTATCGGGATGTCAGCGCATCAGGCGGTCTTGCTGGTCTTGTTTTACCATTGTCGAAATGTCTTGTAACCAGGATTCCGAGACTGATCGGGTCTTCCTGGGAGAAGGAATATCCTTCGTTGACCGTGAGAGCTTGTGATGGGCTAAGTTGGGACACCCCTGCAGGGTTTTGAACTTTCGGAAGTCGTGCCCGCGGTTATGTGGCAGATGGGAATTTGTTAATATCTGGTTGTAGAGAACTTGACACTTAACTTAATTAAAATGCATCAACCGCGTGTGTAGCCGTGATGGTCTCTTCTCGGCGGAGTCCGGGAAGTGAACATGGTTCTTGTGTTATGCTTGAACGTAAGTAGTTTCAGGATCACTTCTTGATCACTTCTAGCTTCTTGACCGTTGCGTTGCTTCTCTTCTCGCTCTTATTTGCGTATGTTAGCCACCATATATGCTTAGTGCCTGCAGCAGCTCCACCTCACTACCTTCTCCTACCCATAAGATTAAATAGTCTAGATCTCGCGGGTGTGAGATTGCTGAGTCTTCGTGACTCACAGTTACTTCCAAACAGTTGCAGGTGCCGATGATACCAGTGCAGGTGACGCAATCCAGCTCAAGTGGGAGCTCGATGAAGATCTTGATCGTTGTTTTGTTTCGTTTCCTATTGATCAGTAGTGGAGCCCAGTTGGGACAATCGGGGATCTAGCATTTGGGGTTTTCTTCTTTTATTTTGGTTCCGTAGTCGGACCTTGATTGTACTCTGGATGATGTACGTTTAACTTGTATTTGTGTGAAGTGGCGATTGTGAGCCAACTCTTTATCCCTTTATATTTAGTACATGGGATTGTGTGAAGATTACCCCTCTTGCGACAAACCTACCATGCGGCTATGCCTCTAAGTCGTGCCCCAACACGTGGGAGATATAGCCGCATTGTGGGTGTCACAGCTGGCTAGACCGGATGAGGTCCCATTTCTCTGGTCACATATACAGATAAAAGATTTCCAAAGAGCAGGGATCTTAGCGATGGAAGGAGCTGGGATCAGAAAGCACATAATCATGGATAACTTCATCAACATATATGGTTCATACGATATATCAGAACTATCTACTTATGCACCAGTATCAATAAAGGGGGTTGTGGAGTTTATTGCAGCAAGCTAGCTTTGACTCTTGGCTAACCTGTACTACGACTACAGTAGTTGAATAAGGTGAGAGAGCGCACACAAGTCCAACTAGCTAGTAACCACAATGATACACCACTATGGATTCTAAGTCGTCTCCCTACCAGAAGGCCACCCATAGCGCAAACACTTATCTTGGCTTTTTTAAAGTAACCATTAAAGTTGTCTATGAACAATATAAGTTTTCAAGTAGTCCATATAATGTGGGTGCGGCTATTCGAATAGATTCATAACCCTGCACGGGTCTACTTCTTCACACATGTGTCCACCACTTAGCGCCTATACGCGACCTGTACTCAAATGATGCATGCAGAGTTCCCAAGCCCACCCTCGGGTAGTATTCTCTTAGTACACCATGCCACGTGCCTTGTCGTCCCAAGCCCACCCTTTGGGTATTGTCCGCTTGGTAAGAGCAATAGCACAACTTGAAGGAAATATGCCCTAGAGGCAATAATAAAGTTATTATTTATTTCCTTATTTCATGATAAATGTTTACTATTCATGCTAGAATTGTATTAACCGGAAACATAATACATGTATGAATACATAGACAAACATAGTATCACTAGTATGCCTCTACTTGACTAGCTCATTGATCAAAGATGGTTAATTTTCCTAGCCATAGACATGAGTTGTTATTTGATCAATGGGATCACATCATTAGGAGAATGATGTGATTGACTTGACCCATTTCGTTAGCTTAGCACTTGATCGTTTAAGTTTACTGCTATTGCTTTCTTCATGACTTATACATGTTCCTATGACTATGAGATTATGCAACTCCTGAATACCGGAGGAACACTTTGTGTGCTACCAAACGTTACAACGTAACTTGGTGATTATAAAGGTGCTCTACAGGTGTCTCCGATGGTGTTCGTGGAGTTGGCATAGATCAAGAATAGGATTTGTCACTCCGATTGTCGGAGAGGTATCTCTGGGCCCTCTCGGTAATGCACATCACTATAAGCCTTGCAAGCAATGTGACTAATGAGTTAGTTGCGGGATGCTGCATTACGGAACGAGTAAAGAGACTTGCCAGTAACGAGATTGAGCTAGGTATTAGGATACCGACGATCGAATCTCGGGGCAAGTAACATACCGATGACAAAGGGAACAACGTATATTGTTATGCGGTTTGACCGATAAAGATCTTCGTAGAATATGTAGGAACCAATATGAGCATCAAGATTCCGCTATTGGTTATTGACCAGAGACATGTCACGGTCATATCTACATAGTTCTCGAACCCGTAGGGTCCGCACGCTTAAAATTCTGTGACGATCGGTATTATGAGTTTATATGTTTTGATGTAGCGAAAGTAGTTCAGAGTCCCAGATATGATCACGGACATGACGATGAGTCTCAAAATGATCGAGACATAAAGACTGATATATTGAAAGCCTACATTTGGACATGGAAAGAGTTCCGGGTGAAATCAGGATTTTACCGGAGTGCCGGAGGGGTTACCGGAACCCCTCGGGGTTAATGGGCCTTATTGGGCCCTAGTGGAGAGAGAGAGAGAGAGAGAGGGGCCGGCCAGGGCAGGCCGCGCGCCCCCTCCCCCTCTGGTCCGAATTGGACTAGGAGAGGAGTGGCGCCCCCCTTTCCTTCTCCTTCTCCCCCTTCCTTTCCCCCTCCTAGTAGGAGTAGGAAAGAGGGGAATCCTACTCCTACTAGGAGGAGGATTCCTCCTCCTGGCGCGCCCTCTAGGGCCGGCCGGCCTCCCCCCTTTGGAAAAATCGTAGCTCAAAATGGTACAAACGAAAAGTTTGGATTTTTCTTATAATTTTTTCATATATAAATTATTTCATTTTGAGCTACGATTGATTTTATATGATTTTTTGAAGTTTAGGCAAATTTCTGAAAATAAATAAATCATTTAGATTTATTTAAAATCCAGAGATGATTTGCTGTGTCAACATTACATCAGCACAGTCAGCATTGACTTGACCAAAGTCAAACCTGACAGTGAGTCCCACAAAGTCAGCTGGACTAGTTTTGATGATACATTACCAAGGCAAGTACCAGTTCCAGGCCACTTGAATCCATTCTGACTGGAAGACATTGCGTGAATCGTGCGAGGTAAATAGGCATCACGCAGGTGGTGCCATGGCCGATGTTAATTGCACATGCAGTTGGACAGGGGCCAAATATTTCTCTCTGGGCTGAATCTGTTTGCCGCTGTTAACAATGTCTCTGAAGGTAAATTATACAGTATTATCACGCAACAGATGTTGCCATGGATGAAAAGAAATGGATCCGAATAAGGCTCAAAATCAAGAATCACAATCAGCACGGAATCTGTTCTCTACGTCTTCAGGACCGCATCATCATCGGATTGACGGAAATTAAAGCAAACGGGAGCTGCAAGTTTCAGATAACTGACGGGAAACTGAACTGGGCACATAGTCGGATTCAGAGAAAGGAAATCTGACGCGTCCTCCATCGCCTAGTGCAGCGTCTTTAAATATCAGCACAGAACACCTTCCAATCCCGCAGACAAACCTCTCCCAAATCCCTCGCCCGTCCTCGATCGACAGCACCCTTTCCTAGCTGCAGTAGAACCCTAGCAGCAGATCGGGCAGCCGCCGGCCGGGATGGAGGGGCTCGACGTCGACGACGTCTTCCACCACTACCGGCTGAGCCCCACGGATGTGGACGCCGTCACCTACTACCTACCACGCCTCCTCTCCGGCGAGACGCTGCATGCCGTCGACAAGCTCATCCACCGCGTCAACATCTCGGGCTGCGAGCCCAAGGATCTGGCCGCCCGATACGCGCCCGTGCCGCAGGCCGTGAGCAGCGGCGACCGGTTCTTCTTCACCACTTGCAAGAGCAAGAACGGGAGCAAGCTCCAGAGCGTGCGCGGCGCCGGCGGCGGCACATGGACCATCCAGAAGACCACGGAGATTTTCCACGCGGGAGTCAAGGTCGGCGAGGTCAAGAACCTCTCCTTCAAGAAGAAGGGCAAGTCCACCGGCTGGGTCATGGAGGAATACCGATGCCTGCTGCCGGAGGCCACCGTCTCCGACGGGGTGAAGGTGTTCTGCAGAATGCACTTGGCTCAGCATGCCCCTGACGCGGCCCGCCAGGAATCGGCCGCGTACAATCGTCAACAAGAGCAACCAGAGGCCGTGACCCCGAGCACGCACGCGCAGAAGAGGCCAGCGCCGGCTGCCGCCGCCGATCCTCATCCGCCGCGCCCCAAGAAGAGGATGCGCGGTGCCGTCCCCGTCCCGGCACCTGCCACACCGTCGTTCTTGATGTATGATGAGGCAGCCAGAGCAATGCATGGCCCGCTGGCTCACACCAACTTCCCTGTTCAGTATGCCCAAGCATCATGCGAGTCCACTACAACATCCAGCCGCTCCGACGTTGCTCAAGCTCCTGAGATTTCCTCCCAGTCAGATGTGCTTGAGTCCACCCAATCACTTGTGCTGGAGTCTGTCAAGCATTACAGCCAACAACAGATTGTTCCTGAGGCTGGCTCAAGCATTGCAAGGAGCTCATCTGAAGAGGGTGTCTTTGAGCCATTGGAGCCTATTTCCAATTTGCCGGATGGGAAGGCAGATGGTTTTGATATCGAAGAACTAATGAGAATGATGGAAGACGACCCAATTGAAGTTGAGCCGGCCACTGGAGCCAACACTGGCGTGGAGATGGGCCAACAGGAACCTCTGTACCTGGATGCCTTGGACCAAGGTGTGCTGGAGGACATGCTGCAGTCCGATTACCCTGCCTTCCATGATGCTGACAAGGAGAAGAGGTACAATGCCGTGCCGGATCTTGACGCTCCATCGCTTCAGGGACAGGACCACTTGTTGAAACCGCGGCCGTGCTCCTTCGATCCATTTGAAGCAGCGTGGAAGGCCGAAGAGGCGGCCAATCTTCACGCTGGAGGGCACAGCAACTTCTTCTCGCCTGCAAGTGTCTACTAAGTCCGATGTTGAAATTGTTTTCAAAGTGTATACGAGGATACTCACTGGCTGATGTAATAGTTCGTCCATGTACGATCGCCACGGATGTACCTCTGAGCAATTTGCTCCACTTGTTCATGCAAGCTAGTAAAACTGTTGTTGTTCTTCTTGCTCCTGTGATGGATTTCTGAACCTTGCATTCGCTCCTGCACTAGTACTTCTTCTGCTCTGTTTCCTGTGATGGACCATGTTAAAACTGCTCTATCTTTTTGTATTAGTTTCAGATAAGCAAGCATGATGCAGTTATGATCTGGGCAACCGCAGATAAGTAGTAGGACTAACTATGTTTGTAAATCAAAACTGTTTCGCTGCTCTTGATAATCTGCAGAACAACTACAAGTTCATAAGTTGCAGAGCAGATTCAAGTTGTGACAAAAAAAAGTTTGTTCTGTCTATTTACAGTGTGGAGTGAACAGTTATTACAGTGTCAATGTTCATGATTTACAGTGTGGAGTAGTCATATTTTTCCTTGAAATTTAAGTGCAATTTGGCTGTCTTGTTTCTAACTGAATTTACAGTATCTAAGTGGTCCCCAAATTCTGCAGTATTTATGTTCATGACTTACTGAACTATGTTGTCTTTTTTAATAATGCCTTCATCTAAATAGTTGTATTTTAGCTCCATAGTGTGTAATTTGTTCCTTGGTTTTCTGTCATCTCTGAATTTTGCTGTTCCTGTCCTTGCTACTCCTTAATTCACACATGCACAGGAGGTACAAGAGGTTGAACTGAATCACCTTTCTGAATTCCCTTTTGTTATTTGTACCTCAAACAAGTACCCAGATTATAAAGATCTAGTGAGCATTGCCAATGTTGGAGAGGGAGTGATCTGAATAGGTTTATGTGACTCATCTTCATTATTTTTTCTCTCTAACCTTTTTTACAGTACAAATGATAATGACTGACAGTTTCGGACACTGCACTTGTTGATCATTTAAGTCTGAACTTTTCTGACAGTTTCGGATTTTCTTTTGTAGTTTCATTGACTATGCATGAACCCATAATTTAGTTGTATTTTTTTACTGGGCCGATGGCGGAGGTTGCGGGGCATCGATCGGTCTACTGGAGAGGCGACCGGCGAAGCGGGTTCCCTCCCTGCATGGTAGAATGGCGGCGGCAGCGCACGTCCCCAATGGCGCCCGTGTCCCTGCCTTCTGCTGAAGGCCGGCAGCGGCAAGGAGGAAAGAAGGAACTGGTCAAACAATCAGCCTAGTGAGCTTTCCATTCCTTGTGACTGGCAGACTGAATGGCTCTAGGCCCATTAGCTTACTTAGACGCTCAAATGCAGCGACTGGCTCTAGGCCCATTAGCTTACTTAGACGCTCAAATGCAGAATTCAGGTCAGGCAAGCGGACATGATTGCTAAAAGTTTAGACAGTCATGTGTACGGTCTGTTGTTCGGTTTTGGTGTGGTTCCTTGTTCTTAGTTCGACTACTGGAATTATCTTTAGCATGCATCTTGTTATATTTGAAAGTTGTGTATTGATGGTTCGATGTACTTATGCATTTAGAAAGTACAAGTATTTGTTACCTGAATTATTATGACTTTGCATTAATTTTTTCGCGAATACGCGAAAGCTTGTGGATCATTGCATTGATAGAAGGAGTTGAAAGATAGGAGTTGAAAGGGATACAAGGGTAGCCATTGATAGAATTTTTTGAACATTTTAAAACATGCTATCGAGTTTTGGAGCACCGGGAGCACCCTAGGGGTGGGAGTACCAGATATTTCCCCAAAACTGTTGCTCTACTTCTTGCTCCTGTGAGCCTGCAATGGTACTGCTCTGTTTCTGAGATATATACTACTACTCCTGTGAGTATAATCTTGTTTTTCGTTTCTTGGGCTGGAATATGCCGTTTGATCACAAGCATGCTAGGTGCAGTTCTGATCCCATGGAGAATTTGTAATCTATGTGTGAGTTGGTACAATCTAGTTTTATGGACATATATCTAGCTGGCAATGAACGATAACGTACTAAAACAAAGGTTGGTACAATCTAGTTTCATGTCAGCATGAAGTAATCTATTACATACTACATCATGTGGATGGATTTACATTGAGAGAAAGAAGGATTTAGACTGTTACTGATACTACATCAGGCTACCCTAAGCGTTTAGTGGAGTGATACACATCACCATTTTCTGTAGATGTGTTCTCCATGCCACGAGGCACCACAGTTTGTTTTCATCAGTTGCTCAGGCCACCAGTGAGCCACGCCACCCCTATTTTTGTCAGCCTAGTGAGCTTTCCATTCCTTGTGCAACTGGCCATAATTGTAGTTAGATCTTGTTGCAGTGTCATGCTAACTACTTGGCGTATTACTTCGCAGTAGTGATCAACTGATCATATCATGTGAAATCCTCGTATTTTTGCAATTTATGTATCAGTTGTTCATCTGGTAACTGTCCTCTGATACATCAATATCAAGAAATGACCCCAGTACCTGAACCATCAAGCTACCAGCTGAAAAGAAAAACAAGAGTCAATATTCTCGCTGTGGGAACTACTCCCTCCTGTAGGAAATCTAAGGTGTTAACTTTATTGTCCAAGTTTGAAGTACAATATTACAAATCACAATCACAAGAAAGTACTTTTGGAAAAACATAACCCTATTGTGCTTTAACATAACCCACATATTCTCAGATTATTTGTTGGTCAAATTTAAACTTGGATGCCCGAACTACGCCCTACATTTCCAAACAGTGAAGGACATTGATGGTTTGTACTGCAACTAGTCATTAACTTTCATCATTGAAAATTCGTAATGCGGAATGTAGCTGAGAATGTGGTGGCTGGTGAATAAGTACCTATGATGAAGATAGCTCCAATAAGTCCAGTAATGCCCCATCTCTCGCCATGAATTGCCCATGCGAAAGTAGCACCCCATACTGGTTCCAGACCATAAATTATTGCAGTTTCTGTAGCTGATACATCACGCATAGCAACGATCTGATGACAGGAAAATGTCAGAAAAAAAAGGTATTTCTAGAAATAAACTGACATCAAACTGAAAAGAATCGGCATGGCAAGATTAGTTACTAACCTCTGCCCATAAACAAAAGGTTGTTGCGATTATGCCTGTGTATAGTATTGCTAGCCAAGGAAACGATGACATCATACTGAATAACTCTGTTGGTGTCCCTGATTTTAAATTCCAGGGTACCACATTCTGGAGGAAGCATTTAACAATGAACGAGACTGCCGACACAACAGCTACGACAACCACCTGATTTTAAACCAATTTTTAGAACACTTGCTCAAGAAAAAAAAGGAAAATTTTCAGAGATAAATGCAAGAGAAGCATTGAGATTTAGTCGATAACTAACCTGACATCCAACAAGCGGTAGGAAATTTTCTTTCTTCATTTTCCTGGAAATATGCTCGGTTCTGAGCATGTGAATTCCAAAACAAAAGGCACTAAGGAGGGTCAGAAGATCACCAACCTAAAGACAGTACGCAGAGACAGGATCAATCAACATGATATGTGCAAGTTGTGCAGTTATTATCAACTTGTTGAATCAAGAATAAAGAGGTCAAATTCTAAAGCACACTAATACAGAGCTCAAATTATAAAGCACACTAATCTTGACACAGAACAATACTATAAGCCCTAAGACAAATAAAAACGTTCAGACAAACTTGTGGACCTTTACATGTAGATAATCGACTTACACATGGTGGAGAACCACTTAACTCCAGAATACCAACCCCGAGAACTGATAAAAATGCTCCAAGCCATGTATATGCAGGTATTTCTGCTCCAAGAATACCATCCAAGAAAGGAACAATGATCACCTGAATATGTTTGAGTAAAGAACATACAACATATCTTAGTGGGAATACTTTATGGACTAAGCTTGAGAAAGGATCTTACTGTGAGGGCGGATATGAAAGATGCACGGCCAGCATCAGCTGTAACTAACCCAATAGATTGAGTGAGGTAGGCCAAGGTTACCCAAACCCCCAGCTCTACGCCCCTAAGAACAACTTGCATGTCTCTGAGTGACTTCAACAAGAATGGCACAAAAGGAATGGCCGCAATAGTGAAGCGTATGATATTGAAAAGGTCAGGATCCAACATAGTCTGTGCTTCTTTGACAATAGAAATGTTGCTTGCTGGTAGAAAAAGAAAATTCAATTTAGCTGACTATTCAGGAGAAAATCTCAGACAAGGAGTGTTCAGCAGTACTCATCAAATTTAAAATCAGGTAGCGAGGTGCGAATTTACTTGTATTGTTCATCTGAAATTGTGTTCACATTTCCAAATCACACTACTATAGTGTATTGACACTCATTCTATGTGCAATAACCGGAAAATGGAGCATGGACTTCTATTCTTAGTAAGCAAGCACTAAAGAAATATAACAGCAACACTCCATATTTGATGGCAGAGCCTTAGAGAACAAAAAGAGAAGAATTAGCATGCTATATCAGGCAAAAAGGATAGATACAACATCCATGAAAAGGCATGCACTATCACAATATACATAGGATATACTGAACATGTTAGCAACAATATTATGTGAGAATTGCAATCACACAATGTATACCTGAAATGACTATTTCATAGATTAAGCTATTAATCTATGAATGAAGCCATAGTACGTTATGGTATTCTAAAAATTATATTTCCATGTACACTAGCTAACTAGCATGCAGGTACACAATAAGTGCCTGTTCGGCAGGCCTCCGCTCCGAGCTCAGCTCCTGGAGCGGCTGGAGGAGCTGCGGAGTGGCACCGAACGCGCTGGCTCCATGCCTCTCCCAGAGCGGAGCGGAGCGGCTTGTAGGCCACTTTTTCAGAGTTGCAAAAGTGCCGCTCCGTGCGCTCCGCTTCTGGATGGAGCTGGGAGTTGGAAAGCAGGGAGTGGACGTCTGCCGAACAGGGCCTAAGGTTGTGCTTGTGGTATTGAAATAACCCACACCATTCCAGTCCGAGAAGACATCACCCCAGGATATGACACAGATATGACAGACCCCAGACCCCTCCCCTCGCCATTTCTCTCTGAAATACCATCGAACAGGTGGTGTGCAGCGTGCAGTAATACTCTATCAGAAATGCAGGGCGAGGGAGCCGGATACCTCCGTACCAAATATGAGGACGAGCAGGTTGAGCAGGATGACGCTCCTGGCCCTCCTGGGCACCAACGACGTCGCCTTCCGCCACGCGGCGCGCGCCTGCCGCCCGGCCGTCCACCGGAGCGGCGACAGCGGCTCCTCGGGGACGGGGCTGGAGAGCCCGCGCGTGACGGGCGCGGGCGGCACCGCCTTCTTCATCCACCCCTCGCCCTCACCCGACGCCCTCTTCGGGCGGGACGGTCGCCTCGCCGGAGGGAGCGCGGGGTCGTCGGACGGAGTCGCGGAAGGGGACAGGAGGAGGTGGCGCCTTCTCGGTAAGGCCGCGGTGTGGGAGCCGGGGAGAGGGAGGTGGCGAGGGCGAGCGGAATGGGCTTCTCGAACGCGGGGGCGCCATGGGCGGGGTGGAGTCGGGAGCTCCGAGAGGAGCATCTCGCCGGAGGAAGGAGGGGACGGTGGGACGATCGAGCTGGGGTGTGTGCAGTGTGCTGAGTAGCAGGAGTGGATGGCGAAGCAGACCACACGCGGGCACCTCGCTCGGCTCCACAAACACATGCGTGGGACGGTGGGCGCGCCTTCCACTAACATTAGGCCCTCTTTTGTTTCATCCCAAATCCTGAAAAGTGCAGCTGTGCTCGTTAGCGCACTCGAGCGCACACGTCTCTGCGCCGTCCGATCGCGATCACGCCCACCAGGTGCGCCGCTGTCTGTTTTTCCTCGCTCGCGCGTTTCACTTGGTCGGCCCGTCGCCCGTTGGGTGGGAGCGTCGGTTCCGGGTCCCACCACTTCCTCTCCTCTCGCGTCCGTCTCCCCTCATTTTCGAAACTGTTCACCCACTCCGCCCCAAATCCCGCAATCTCTCCTGCCCCTGCCCCAAATCAGCCACCGTTCGTCCCGCCGGGGTGGAGCTATTCACGGCGAAGGGGAGGTAGCCAGCGCCGCGCGACGGCCAGTTGCGGGCGGCCATTCACGGCGAAGGAGAGGTAGCCAGCGGCGCGCGGCGACCAGGTGCGGGCGGCGGTTCCTGGCGAGGGGGACGATAGCCAGCGGCGCGTGCGGCCTCCAGGTGCGGGCTGAGTTTACCGGCAAGGGGGAGGTAGCCAGCGGCGCACGGGCACCAGGTGCTTCTGTTGCGTTCCCTGTTCCCGGAAGAGGAGAAGTAGGCTGTGCTGCGGCGCCGCTCACGGTCGTCGGAGTACAAGTCGTCGACAGGGGAGGAACGGCCGCTGCGAGCGCCGTGCCGTTCGCGCAAAGGTCAGGGTCGCGTATAGGACGACCATCTCCCTGCTTCGCAATCGTTTGGTAAGGAGATCTGGCCTCGTTTTTCGTTTGCGCTTGTTGCCCTTGTCTCGAAATTGACGAGTAGATAGTTGACGAGTAGATAGTGGACGTTTGGGATTGTTTGGCAAGGTGATTCCACTACTGGTTGGATGTAGGTGGTTTGAAGCCAGTTTGTCGGATGTTTTTTGGGATGCTGGGTTGAAGGTGAAGTGTTGTTTGGGATGCTTATCACAGAGGTAGTTTAGTTTTTGTTCACATTTTCTGTAGTGTTGCTGTACTGTTGCCATAGTGTTGAGAGCGAATTGCTCAGTATGGTGCAAAAGTTGCCCACACTGAAACTCTGTAGTTTGTCCCCTTTTTTTGTCAAGTTGCTCTAGTTTTGCGAGCGACTTGCTCAATATGTTTCCTGAAGTTGCCCATACAGAAGTTCTGTAGTTTTTTGTTCGTTTTTTGCTTCACTGCGGTGAATGACTTGCTCAATATGTTGCCAGAAGTTGCTCAATGAAGTATTTGGGCATCAGGAAAAAACCTGTATGTTGGTATCAAAACCTGAATTAGGGTCATTGTAGTATGTTGTCTGTCCATATGTTCCTATCTCTTATATGTGTGAACAATACTTTCAGATCAAGCAACCCGCGATAAGGCCATGGGTAGATGTAGAATAGAGGGAACTAGTTTATTGGTGTCAATTTTTAAACGACATTGGTGCAAGTTGCTTGATCTGAAAAAACAGTGTGTCTGATGTGCTTCAGTTTTTCTTTACACTTTAGTCCAACTTTATATAGCAAAACAGAAATAAATTCAGCTTTAGTTTTAGTTCTAGTTGCCTTATATGACTACCCGTTTTGCCAGCATGTCATGTTTTCTTTCTGTATGAGTTTGCCTGACACTTTTGCATCAGTTTTTTAGTTTTGTTTTTTTAATGTGATCATGCATTTTATGTGTGTCATTCTGTGTTTACATGACTAGGCTGAACACTAGGAAATTTGCAGTTTTTTTACTCCTTTTTTTCATGTGTGATGATGTTCTTTTTTACGTGCAGCACGAAAACATGTCGGGGGCAAGCAAGAAAGGCATACAGGATGCCCCCCTGCATTGGATTCTGTTGATGGCGCATCTCATGCAACTGAAGCCCGTAGGATGGAGGTGTGCAGAATTCATTAAATCATTTTCGAAACATTCTACCTTTTTCCTTATCTTCATTCTTGGTTTATTTTTTCATAACTTCATGTTATGGATTGTTATTTATGTGTTTATCTTCATTTCTCAGGCTCAAAGCAGTGAACCGTTAGTTGGGTACAAGCGCCAGAGGAGTAAGGCAATTATCTGCCGAGGGAAGCGCCCTGATGATATTGTGAGCAATGAGAGTCTTCCCGGAGATGCTGAAAATGTGAGTGACAAAAGCGGTGGTGTGGATAAGCCACCAAATCCAAAGCGGCAGAAAACCGGAGGAAACGAGGTATTTTCTGCTTCACCTTATTGAAACAATTGCCTAGTAGTGGTGTCTAAATTGCTTTGCATATTCCATTTTTGTTGATTTTTGTTTCTTCTGTTTTTCAAACTATTTTCCCATAGGGTCGTAGGAATAGGGCATCGCCTGCAAGGCTGTTCAAATTGAATAAAGAGTTGGTTTCTAATAAAAAAGGTGTTATTATTGGAAAAGAGTTTGGAGGCCTGCTGGACCTTGCAGCGAACAGCATGCCTGGCGATCTTAGTCAATGGATAATGAAGCATTATGATCCAGAGATGTCACGGATAGTTATTCCAGAGATGGGGAAGATTCCAGTAGATGCTGCGAGTGTTCGGAGGATATGGGGTTTGCCAAATAGTGGGAGAAAAGTCTGTTACGAAAACCGCCCTGAGATCACAAAGGCAATGTTCAGGATTTACAATATCACTTCAAAGAATTCACCATCTCTCACAGCATGGTGCAAGATGATCAAAGATATGGCAGGAGCTCACGATGACGACTTCCTACGCGCATGGTTGTCTCTTGTCTTCTCTTGCTTCCTTGCACCATCTACAAGTTTAAGCATTTCACCAAAAAGCTTCCCTGCGGTCATGGATGTAAATGGAATAACTGAAACCAACATATGCCAGTTTGTGGTTGATCAACTAAAGCTAGCATTCAAATTAGGTCGTGCCAAGAAGGCCGTTTGTTGCTGTGTTTTCCACCTCGTAGTAAGTCCACCTACCTTTTGAATCTGTATGTTTCCTATGTGCTCTATGTTTTCTTAAAAATCATATCATAACTCAAACTTTATGTTTTTCTTATCCGGAACTCAGTTGCTGTATCTAGACTCTTTGGATGTTGATGAACCAATTCCCAGCTTGGTACCAAGGGTTTCAGTTTGGAATTCAGATTTGATGGCAAGAGTTATCAAGAAGGACAGGAAAGCTCCCGGGGAATATGGGAAACTGCGGGTAAGCTATTTTTTGTCATCACATCTGTATTCAGTAATTGAATTTTATTTGCTTTAAAAGGCATAAGGTTAGGCAAATCTAGCTTCTCATAGAGGAGGCAATTGAATTATAAGGTCCAAACAAGTACAAAGTTTTTTGTGGTCATTTTTTTTGTTATCTTGTCACTATTTTGTAGCTGATGTATAAGATTTTGTCAACAAGTAGGCAAGTCCAACACATTGCCCGTAGCAATTTGTATATTGGACAGTAGCAAGTTCAAAAGTACTTCATGAACCAACTTTGTAGTTTTCTACTCATTTTGTTTACCCTTGTTTGCAACTGCCTGCAATAGGTAGGATTTTTGCCGGGGCAGTTATAGCAGCTGATGTCTAAATTTTTTAAGAAAAAATAGGCAAATCCAATAATTTCACCATAGCAAGTTGCACACTAAACATTAGCAAGCTCATAGTTTTTTATGGCAACTTGATGGTTTCCTATAATTGATATAGTCCTGCTAAGTTATATACTGAAAAACTAAGCGATTCTACATGCTAGAAACCCCATCCACACATGATAAGGAAATTTAGGCAAAAATGATGCCACAGTGCTTGACTTGGGTTAAAGCATGCATTTGTTTTTCTGTAAACTTGGCAACATGATAGGCTAGTTTTCTAACTAAAAATGGCAGTTAAATCAAAGCACTCTCACGACCATTTTACGGTTTCTTTTTTTTTCTGTTGTCAAGCCAGTGCCAGAATTCACTAATTCCTTTTATCCCATCCTTTATTGTTTTTTTTTTGCCAACCCAACGAGCAGCTGAAGACTGAGTTCTCACGGTGTGCGGATGATAGCTTGTTTGGTAGCATGGACCACGTCACAAAATTTGTAGCAGCAAGATTACCTGAGTCATATGACGAAAATGTAAGTTATCAAGTGCCTGTTATGCTCACTAGTTTTTCCATTTTTAATCTCAAACCAACATATTGTCAAGACTTATCATGTTCATCCATTTTTTCTACTTTCCTGTTGTTTGCAGAAACAAAAGAAGCTGACACGTATGGTGCACGAAATGTGTTCAACTATTTCACATGCAGTTGGGAAGCTTGTTTCTGGTATTGGGGGGATAGATGATGCGCAAGAGGGGACAAGCAGATCAGAGGCTGTTCATGTGGAAAAGAGGAGGCAAGAACCTACTAGGAGATCCAAACAAGCTCCAGCTATGAGAGAAAGCTTATCGAGTGAAGAAGACTCGTTCAAAACTGACAGCGAGGAAGATGCAAGTGGCAGTGACGAAAGTGACTGGGACAGAGGGGTGATGAAAGTGACAACGACGGCCACTCAAGCAATGATGATGGTGACGACTTTGTAGTTCAAAAAGCTGGATGCAACAACAACGAGGAGGGAGAAGCAACTTTTCAGGAGAGGGGAGCAGTAATGGATGAAAGCAAGGAGGATAAGGAGGACGAAGAGGAGGAGGAAGAAAAAAAAGATGAGGATGAAGAAAAGGAAGACGATGATGATGAAGAAAGCAAAGACAATGACAACGACAATGACAAAGACACGGGGGACGATGATATGCAGGGTGATGAGGAAGACCAGGATGACAACAATTCTGGTGGCAACAGTGGCAATGGCGGAAACAATGGAGGGAACGAGGATTCTGCAGGTGAGGAAACAGAGACTAATGACGAGCAATCCACACTTCAATATTTACTCGAAGAGAAAAAGGATATGAAGCCAAAGGGGCTTGACGAGGCAGTTAGCATCTCTATGAGAGATGTTGTTATGATGGACGAGGAAAGTTACTGCAAAATGCCACGCATCCGCATGTTTGAAGTGAAAGAAATGTTGGATCTCGACGAGCAGCCTATTGCAGTGCTAGCGAGCAAAATGTTCCAAGAGCTATTGAGAAAAGAAGAAATGGAACTGGGGATGGCATTCAATCTTGAGGATGTCTGCCCCAAGTGGATTCGCAAGAAAATCATGAGGGAGATAGGGGCTGCACATGAACCCAAGGAAGTTGGTGTACCACCACTTCCAACACCAAAGAAGAAAAAGAGTGTGAGTTTCATATTAGAGCCAACGGTGTTGACAGAGACAGTGGAGGAACTGCGAGCTATGCGTGCCCAAAATGTTCAAGAACTGCAAGGTGGAAAGGAAACAAAGTCAGCCATGAAGAAATCTGGGCCTTTTCAGATGCAACATCATGCAAAAGAGGCAAGTTCTAGCACTCACAAGAACCAGCTTGAAACCAATACAGCATCAAGCTCAACAGCACGACATGCAGATCTCACCAGTGGCAAAGATACAAATGTTGCAGTTTCACCAGGGACTGTTTCAAAACAAGAACCAAGTGCCTCACAAATTCTAGCAAGTCATCCTAGGGAGGAAGCAAGTTCATCTGATTTTCAGGCAAGTATTGCACATGCATCAATTCAACCCACAGCAGGAGGAGCAACTCAAATGAAACAGGATGCATCATTGCAAGTAAGCAGAGCAGTCCCTAGTACAAACCGTAGTAGGAGGCAACCACTAAGCAGTCTAAATGGTCAAGCACAAAATCTTGTTCTAGGGAATGGGATGCAATCAGCCAATGACATCCAGAGGGGCAAATTGTTTCATTACAAAGCATCACAACAGGCTGTACCATTATATGCAGGTCAGGAGAACATACCTCCAGTGTCAATCACAGGGGTTGGAGGGATGGAAGATGTCATCGGCGGCAACATTAAACCAAGTTCGGAAGCAAAGTTGCTAAAAGTTCAGGGCAAGTTGCCTGCTTTTATTCCTACAGTTGCCCAATCACCTCCCCATCCGCAGCTGAAGGATATCAAATTTAGTTATGCTAACAAGGCAGTTAGTCCACTGGAAATAAATGTGCTAGATGTTAGTGAGCTCTTGGCAAGGTGCGTTCCCCCATCTACCAACGATCTGCAAAGCAAGTCAGCAATTCATATTCCAGCAGAGATGGATGGACAGCAGTTTCAGCATAGCAGAAGTGAAAGCTCAAATGTCTTTGTTAGTGAATACTGCCCAGCTCCAAGTTTTTATATTTTCAAATACGATTTTCCTACAGCACATGTAGATGATGGAGCAGATCGAGATGCCAGAGAAAATGCATCGGCTGACCATGAGTCATCGCAGTGCCAAGTAACCAAGGAGCCAGTCATTGAAATTATTGAAGATGAAAAAGTTGGTAATCTCGAAGGCATAGATGAAGGGTATGCACATGCAGAAGAACAGGCTATGAAGTGTGAGCATGAGTCCCTGCAGTATCAAGTACCCAAGGAGCCACTCATTGAAATAATTGATGACGATCATGTTGTGGATCTTGAAGGCATAGTTGGGAACATTTACCAGACACCTGAAAAAGTTACCCACAACCAAGTAGTAGTGGGATCAGGCAGTAATATTTATAGCAGCAGCAGCTCAGGAAAGATGGTCCCACAACAATTTGAGAGAAGGATTATCAAGCCACCTCCTTGCAAGAGGTCACCATTCTTTGACTATAATGAGAGGAAAGTGTACATATGCAAACCTGAAGTAAGCAGGCTGTATGCATCGGTTATTCTGCACGGGAGATTGAATGAAGAAGAATCACCAGATGTAGATACTAGGTATGAAATTTTTTATGAGGCATTTTTTACATGTTTTTTCTAGGCAATTAAAATGCACCATTCAGGCAATTCAGGCTGAATTCATAGGCAAAAAGAAGTAAAACAAGCAGGCAAAAAATCACCCCATTAAGAATACATGCTAACCAGAATGCACTTTCAGGCATTAACACATTTTTCCCATGCCTTATATATGCTAACTAGACATGCACTTTTTAGGTAGAAAGAATTCATTGCAAATTGTCACTACCCCAAGTTTATGTTCCTTAGGCAAAACAGGATCTATTTATAGGCAATCAAAAGTACAGCAGCAGGCAACTTGGGTGCTAACTAGACATGCACTTTTAGGTAGAAAGAATTCATTGCAAATTGTTACAACCCCAAGTTTATGTTCCTTAGGCAAAACAGGATCTATTTCTAGGCAATCAAAAGTACAGCAGCAGGCAACTTGGTTACTTTTTTCTCATGGTTGTCCTTTTTCGGTTTCTCGTTTTTTATTGCAGCCCGAAGGTAATTGACTACAATGGATATGATGTGTCGGTGAGGGAGCTTGCAAACTCTATGAAAAAAGAAGGATATGTCTTGACACATGTAATGGAAATTGGCATACTGTCCATAATGATGAATTTGCCTGCAGACTCCAAGAAGGTTGTCATGCCCCTGAGGTTCTCGGTAAGAAAAAGGACTAGGAGTCATTATTACTTCAGGTTCTGCATTTTTTTGTACTTGGTTCCTACTTGGTCATTTCTAACCACCTTGTCCCTTTTTGTGTTATAGACAAGGATGCTGCAGATGACTTTCCTCTCCAATGATATCAACAGCCAAGAGATTATTTCCCGATTCAAGAAATCAAATCACCTGGACCGGAAAGACATGGTAAGTCCATGTTTCTCGAATTTCCACTATAGTACTCTTCTCCCATTCCTTTTTTTCCACCCGCATGTGAATAGCAGAGTAGTAGTTTTCAGGACATGCATGAAAGTTGCCAGAGTGCAGAATCACAATTAGCTTTTCCTCATAGCATGAGAAAACTTTTACATGCTTTCCATATCTCTTCAAGTTGCCTACAGACTATGTTCTTACCCTCAGCTTTTGTTTTCTGCACTTTTTCCCACAGATAATGTTTATTGTGTTAGAGAATATCGACAAGTCAAAGAAGGTTTCAGGCAACCATTATTGGGTCTTCAACGTGAATATAAGGGATCGAAGGTTCGAGGTGCTTGATTCATGGAGGACACTTCAGGACAAGACTCTAGATGTCTGCGCAAGGACTATGGTTGCTAGTTTTCGGGCTCTGTGGGAAGAGCACTATCCGAAGTCTCACATCTCATTAGATGACTTCACACTAAGAAACATTGATGTGCCAAAACAAACTAACAAGTAAGCATCAATTCCCAGACAAACTGCAAAACAAATTCCTAACAAATTCATACTTGTTTCATAGCTGACCTGAAACATTCTCTATAGATATGACTGCGGCATTTTTGCTCTCTCAATTGCAAATGGGTGGGAAGGAAGGAACGTTCCAAGATTTACAGCAGAGGATGTTCAAAATATCAGGAAGCAGTTGACAAACACGTGGGTTAACACCAAGTGCAACAAGGCTCCATGGGAAGCTGTATTGAAGTTAGCTTAGGTCAGTTATTTTCCATTCATGTTTTTTTACTGACTTTTTCTTTTTGCTCGCGTACAAACTGAAGTTTGCCAGCATTATTTTTACATGAATAATATTTTCATCATCGCCCTTTTTCCAGAAGTCATATGTAATTTTTTGAACATTCAAGGAGTTGCCTGAAACCATTCTGTAACTTGCAACAACACCAAACAGAATTTGCCTACCTTTCAATGGTGAAATGTAGTCATGGAACACCCATATTTTTTGAACAATCAAGGAGTTGCCTGAAACCATTCTGTAACTTGCAATAACACCAAAACAGAATTTGCCTACTTTTTTCCACGGTGAAATGTAGTCATGGAACACCCATATTTAACACCAATCTGTTTAACTGTAGTACCAGGCAATCTAAACATAATAATCACGCAATCCATTGTACTAATATAGTTATCCAGAGCACTTTTGAACCTTACAGGCTTAAAAAGCAAGTTGTCTTTTTTGCATGAAAGACAGTAATTCAAATGAGGGTAAACATATCATCGGGCATCTAGTAATTGCTCATTTTTTTTGTCTTTCATAATCGAAACTCCATCTCTGTTCCCGCATTCCTGTGGTGTTCATCACGCCAATCTTGTGGGGCACAGTGCACTGTTGTGGTTGTAAGACCCACAGTAACTGCACTTGTTCTTCCTCTTCGGATGCAGCTCGAGTGCTGATTGCAACCTTTTCGACTTCGTTCTCCCTTTTGTAGTCGATTTTGGGGGGTCTCTAGGAACTCGGGTGTCAGGTGTAGTAGAACCACCTTGCGTTGCTGCAACAGCTGCACGTAGGGATTCCATGTTGAGTGGTTGGCGTGCATGTCCACCAGGAGGTTGCGCCAAAGAAGATGAGACTGGGGCAACATGTGCTTGTTGCACAGTAGTAGAAGTTATATACAGCCCAGAAGCACAAGCAATTGTTACAGAATCTGTAGGGAATGCTGCAAGGCCAGCATTTGTAAGACGACTCATGTCTGCTCGTGTAGTAACCATGGATGGTGGAGCATCCCCCCTAAGTGGTAGTGCAGGCCAGTAGGTTGTTTAGGGAGCCCTCATCGTTGTTGGTTCAGGCTCTATGGTTAGTGTTCCAGGTCTGAACAGTTGTCGCGGAGCCCCCCTCAGTTTTTGGCCAGGCCCACTGTTTAGGGTCGGAGTCGCCAACAGTTGTGGTGCAGGCCCCCTGGTTTGTGGCGCAGATCCCATACTCTGAGGTACAAATCCTAACTGTTGCCCTGTAGCGAACGAGCTTGGCACCGCAGACCCCTTGTGCACTGGCGCA
The DNA here is from genome assembly GCF_002162155.2 of Triticum dicoccoides. Lineage (NCBI taxonomy): Eukaryota > Viridiplantae > Streptophyta > Magnoliopsida > Poales > Poaceae > Triticum > Triticum dicoccoides. The sequence goes on along the minus strand of NC_041392.1, from coordinate 180,254,340 downwards.
CCCCCAACTGCTGTGTGTGGATGCACACCCTGCCCCATACTGTTTGTAGGTAGTGATGTTGCATTTTTTGGCTGTTGGGCAGAAATAGTTTGACGCTGCCTAGCACTAGCAGGGGCTTGTGCAGCTTGTGGTGGTGCGTTGCCACTACTCGCTGAAGCACTTGTCATTGGTGGCACAGGACCACCAGCTGATGGCGGTGGCCCACCAGTCGGTCCACTGGGAGGGGCTGTTGTTTTCTTTTTCCTTGACAGGCTGAGATTCTTTATTTCGTGACGCGCTCCACGCATATGCTTCTTTACAATATTTGTCGCAGCATCCGATGCACTAGCAACCTTAGCAAGTCCACCAAAGTCCATCATCAAGTTTGCATGACGGAGTTCTTTCTTTGATTGTTCCGGCAACTCATCAGGCTTATCCTCAACAGCAGGCGGTGCATCCGTGATTGCTAGAGGTGTCCATCTTCTTTTGATGTACTGCGTTGGGATTTCATCAACCCCAAGATGGTTGAAAACCTTCAATATATGGCAGCAAAGCATCCCATCCCTATGAAACTTGCAACACTCACATCTGTAGTCTCTAGCACTAGTTTCAACAGTCACAAAATAGCTCCTAGAACCATACTTAGCAACCCATTCTTGATTGGGGTAAAGCTCATACAAGTGTTCACCGTGGGGTCGCACGTTGTACCTTGTAGTCAACTGAAATTCATCGCGGAATTTCTCGTACAAGTCTCTAGTGTATGAATTGTAGGCTTGCTTTTCAATTGGGTAAGATGACCACATTTCACTTTGCAAATGTCCTGTCCTGTAATCCTTCGCACCCTCTCGAACTAGTATGTGTGTTTGGATTTTCTGATATTGCTTCACGAAGTTCAAGATGGACTTGTGTGGGTTCACATAATGCTTAAGGATAGCATTGAACCCCTCACTGTGTTGTGTTGACTGCAAGAAAGGGAAGAATTGATGCTTGAAGTAACAGGGCACCCATGTTTCTCGGTACTTGTATAGATTCTCAAAGTGGGAGTCAGTCATAGCCTCATACTTCATCATCAGCTCACACCAACCTGCCTCAAACTCCAGTGGTGTAAAGCTAAAGTCAACACAATTGTTGAAATCTTTAGACAAGCCAGGGTTTCGTCCCAACAATGGCCCAAGCTTCTCTTGTGCTTTCTTCATAATATGCCAGCGACAACAGCGGTGCACACTTGTAGGGAAGATTTTCTTAATTGACTGCGCCATTGCAATGTCCTGGTCGGTTATGATGTTGGTTGGCGCTACTCCATGCATTGCTTCAAGGAAGGTTTCGAATAGCCAATCAAAACTAGAAGCCAACTCTTGCCTAACGAAACCACAGCCCAACATAAATGATTGCCCATGTCTATTAATTCCAATAAACGGCGCAAAGGGCATGTTGTACATGTTAGTCATGTATGTTGTGTCAAAGGAGATGCAATCATGATAAGCTTCCACGTATGCCTTCCTTGCTGCACCATCGACCCAGAAAATATTCTCCACTCTGTCTTCTTCATCATACTTTATCTTGTAAAAAAAGTCTGGATCTTCTCTTTGCTGATCTTTGAAATATGCTACTGTCTCTATCATGTCGCCTTCTCTTGTAGCATCCTTGTTCAAGACCGTCTTCAAGTTTGTAATGTGCTTAGTTCCATAAGGCACAATTAGCTCTGTCCCATAGAAGTCTGACATGATGTGCATCATGCGCCCTGCATTCAATGGAGTCAAAATGAAGTCAAAATGGTGGTCAAACCCTTGTTACCTAAGAACAGTACAAAAAAAACAATTTTGATTTCTTTCACCAACTAACACAACTAAGAACAGTCAACTCAGGTGGATATTTTTAGGCATTTTCATCCTAATGTACAAGCAACTAACACAACAAACATGCAGGTAGGCAGGTAGAAGAAATAGAAGAACAAGCTTCATAAAACCAGTCAGACAAACTTATTTTTGGGCTGTGGTTTGTACTAACATGCATTTGCACAAAAGGCGGGTAGGCAGGTAGTAAATATACATTGAGCAACTAACAAACAATTTATAGGCAAGTCCATCTACCACATTTCACAACAAAGACAAGACAACAGAGGCACGACCCATCGCGTTTGTTTTCTGATCAAGAGCAGGCAAATAATACTTAAAAACAAGGCAAGTTTTAATGGGTAGCAGACCTTTTTTCATAAAAAAACAAGCATGTTTGTGTGCTTAGTCTGGCAAATCACACACATGCTGCAAGCAAGATGGATACAATACTTGGGCAAGTCTGGGGAGTTAAAATTGTCGGAGAGAAGGGTAATATGGTTATAGACCTGTTGTCAAGTTGCAGTTATGTAGGTGGGTAAGGAATGCCTTTTCTTCTGGTGGGATACCTTGGTGCGATCTCAAGTACTTAGTCAAACTTGGTTTGTCAACTAGTGGATGATTGTGCTCGCCAACAAAATATATCACTTCCCATCTGCCATCTATCAGTTTGACAACCATCTTAGCTTTGCAACCAGTTTGCACTATTTTATCTCTCCTCCGCTTCTTGCTCCTCTTTTTGGTTTTATTATCATCATCAAGAAAGACAATATCCTCGTCTTCATCATCATCTTTTGTTTGCTTAACGATATCATCCAGCACAGGAATTTTTTCTGCCCCTCCGTCATCAGCTTCAGGCTTTCGAAACTTGTTGCAAACAAACTGTTGTTTTATCAACACTCCAGTTTTCACAGCCTTCCTTGAAGTATTCATTTTGATTGAAAAACCAATCTGCAAGGCATATGCATTGTAGTGCTCTTTTGCGCCTTCCAAAGTGTCAAACCTCATGCCCACATGAGGCTCCTTCGGTTGTGACCAAACCTCTTCATCATTTTCAGCACCAAAGCTTGTCAAACCATTACCAACAGTCACACTTGTATCACCCGCGGCATCCGTGCCATCAAGGGTATGGCCATCAGTCTCAGATTCTTGCGCTGCAGGTGCTTGCTCATCTGTCTCCACTGTTTTTACCACAGGAGCTGTGGCATTTTGCACTATATGAGGAGTAGGAGAATCACCGGTTAACTCAGGATTTTGAGCAGCCTGTTGTGTAGAGTTCACTGGATCACCAATATCCATATCATCTGGTTCCTCATTTAGGTCAATCATCTTTTTTACAGCCTGTGCAACATTTAAACCAGAAAAACCAAAGCTAGTTAGTTTGATGTCAAGCAAGTAAGAAACTAAACCCAGGAAATCACAACTGAATGATAAGATAGCATTTTCTGTTGTTATAAGAATGACTTCAACACAGAACATTTTTTGTTGTTGCTGAAAATCACAAACTGAATGATAAGACAACATCTTATTTTGAGCATCTGTTTTTTGATTGTATCATAATTTTTACTAACCTTTTATCAATTTAAAATGCAGGCAACTCATACATATGCATGGTTTTCAAGGATCTCAAGGGGGAAGCAAGCTAGATGCCAGAGAATAGACATTTTTTTGGAGTGTTTTCAGCATGGATTTCACACCAAAAAACAGAGAGAGCAGCAGCATGTTTTGTGTCAGAAAAAACTTAAGAATAGCAGCAGTCATGGGCAACATATGTTTGTCCTTTTTTATGTTCAGTACTTTATTTTTCTCTTAAACTTTGTACTGGGTGCAACTTTGGTTATCACTGTCTTTGTGTAGTCGCTTTTCCAAGAAATCTGTTTGTCGAGGTCGTGAATTGTTTCTTCGTGCTGCAACTGATACATCCATTTTATAGTAGTTCTATAGGAAATTTCTTTTGCCATTTCTTTTTTGCAGGATCAAAATAGCAATATATGTTGCATCCACCCGCATTGTTCCCCACCATTTGCAAGATCACAACAACAACAACTGTTGTAGGATCATGCAACCTACACCTTATTGGAAAGGTAAATTAAACCTCATTTTTTTGTCACTGGTGAATAAAAGTACCAACGATAAACCATTTGTAGTAGATTTTAGCTTTTATACATCACTTGCTTCTTCACAATAGCTTTCTTGCCTACCTCTTTTATTCCAAGTTGCTTTTCCATCAGCCATGAGTTGCATGTTTTTCACAGTATTACTTGCCTAGTGTTCATTTTTTTTACAAGCTGATAATGCAAGCAATGATTTTTTTGCCTAGGTTTACAATGCAAGTTGCTGCAGACAATATTTTTTTTGCCTAACTTCATACAAGTTACGATGCAAGTTACTTTCTACAACCCATCAACCATCAGCCATGATGTTCATCCTTTTTTTTCTACTTGACACATGCTTACAATCAGCAGAAGCAGGCAGATGATTCAATAATCAACACAGGGTTAAAAATCGTTCATATGAAAACAGGACGAAACACAGATGGAGAAAATCAAGAAGCAGCTCCATTTTTTTCTACAGAAGATGCTGGAGAGGGCTGGGGCTTGGGGAAGGTGAGCAGATCTACAGCTTTTTACCTCTGAACTTGCCTGCTTCTGCTGTTTCTAGATGTGTTTAGATCAACAGTTTCATGGACGCCGTCCGTATTGCAGGCTTGAAGCTTTTGAGATCTGAGCAGGATGAACCTTGCCTCTTTCTTGGGGGAGAAGAAGATGTCTCTCTTTTGGGACGGCTGGAAGGGAATAGGAGGGGAGGAGAGGTGGGGATGGAGAAAAGTAGGATGGAAAAGAATCACGTGAGTCGGGGTGGTGGAGCAGGTTGTGATTGCGGGGGAACGTCCCCTTTCTGATCGACGGGGGACAGAAACTTACCTTTTCGGGGCCTATCAGGGCAGGCCGCCAGGAAACGCTAGGGAGCACACGGCTGCTCCCTAGACGCGTCCTTGTTTCATAGGTAGAAAAATTGTAGGAATAGGAAAGTTATAGAAAATGAGATGACATGTATCTTAAATTCTATGAGTAGAAATAGGAAACGAGATGTCCTTTAATTCACATTATAGGATTTTTTTTTCATTGAGTCTAGGCTAATGTTTATTTTCCTATTAAGGCCTCCTTTGGTTTAGAGGAATTTCATAGAAATTCTAGAGGATAGGATTCTTATAGGATTTTTTTTCTTTAGAGTCCTTTGGTTCATAGGAATGGATTCCTATTCCTACATAGGATTGGTTCCTATCCTCCACATTTCATAGGAAAATAAAAAAGAGCCTAGATTCAATGAAAAAATTCCTTTGGTGTCAACCAAATGACATCTTGTTTCTTATTCCTACTCATAGGATTTGAGATACATGTCATCTCATTTCCTATAAGATTCATATTCCTATAATAATCCTATCCTATGAACCAAAAGAGGCCTAAATGTGGAGGATAGGAAAAATTCCTACATAGGAATAGGATTCCCTTCCTATAAACCAAAGGGCTCTAAAGGAAATTTTTCCTATAGAAATTCTATCCTATAAAATTTTACAAGATTCCTCTAAACCAAAGGAGGCCACAAAGATGAACCGTAAAAATGTACTAGTACTAGTACTAGTACCGCAGAAAAGTATTTTTACGGTTTTTTTATGTTGTATTTTACGGTTTTCATACACGTGGTAAAAATACATATGAATTTTTAGATTTTGTATAAAGGCATAGGGCTCATTCATGGCAAGCACAAAAACGATTAAATAATACAAATTAGACTCAAACTCAGCAACAATGCAATGTTAAGATTTAGTCAAGACATTTTAGGTGCACGCGGCCAAAAAGACAAAAGAAGAATAAGAAGGAAAAAAAACAACGCGATTAACCACGTACAGCAAAACAACAATGCTAAGACATTTGCAAACTGAGTGTGGCTCAGATGGTTAGTTGTTTTTGTGGTGAAACTAATCCATCATGGCTCAAGTTCTAGACTAGACTTTGACACTTGCGCTCGCATTTTTTGGATTTATTTCAGACTTCTCAGCGATGTTTGTTCATTGAAATGAGACGCTCTCGTTGACTACAAGGCGCATATGATGACTTCGCCAATCTCAAGATGTTGCGCCGGCTTGATGTCTCAGAGATGTTCATAGAGGTGTGATGAGTGTAAGCGGGCAGGTGAGCATCTGTAATTTTATTGTGTTAAAATAATACAAGTAAGCGGGAGGGCTTCGTTTCAGGTGCTTCTTCAAGTTTTGTTAGGGTTTATATCCTGCTCAAGAAGACAAGACGATGGCGGCTTCTTGATGATGGAATAAGGTTCTCCCCGTCTAGCCCCCGTCCCAATGGTGTGTCTAGCATTGTCGTGAAGGAAATATGCCCTAGAGGCAATAATAAAGTTGTTATTTATATTTCCTTATATCATGATAAATATTTATTATTAATGCTAGAATTGTATTAACCGGAAACTTAGTACATGTGTGAATACATAGACAAACAAAGTGTCACTAGTATGCCTCTACTTGACTAGCTCGTTGAATCAAAGATGGTTGAGTTTCCTAACCATAGACATGAGTTGTCATTTGATTAACGGGATCACATCATTAGAGAATGATGTGATTGACTTGATGTAACATCCCGGATGTAACTTTCCTAATTTGTACTCCAACTCTTGCCGTTTCCGGCGTTAAGTTAATCTATTTTCTCGGGTTCGGGTCTTTGTCTCCGTGTGTTGTTGTCGTTGTCATGCATCTCATATCATGTCATCATGTGCATTGCATTTGCGTACGTGTTCATCTCATGCATTCGAGCTTTTTCCCCGTTGTCCGTTTTGCATTCCGGCGCTTCGTTCTCCTCCGGTGGTCATTTCTACTTTTCTTTCGTGTGTGGGGATTAAACATTTCCGGATTAGACCGAGACTTGCCAAGCGGCCTTGGTTTACTACCGCTAGACCGCCTGTCAAGTTTCGTACCATTTGGACTTCGTTTGATATCCCAACGGTTAACCGAGGGACCGAAAAGGCCTCGTGTGTGTTGCAGTCCAACACCCTTCCAATTTGGCCCAAAACCCACCTAAACCTTCTCCATCATCTAGAGCGTTCGATCACGATCGCGTTGCCGAAAACCGCACCTCATTTGGACTCTCCTAACTCCCTCTATGTCTATATAAAGGCCTCTCCCCGAAAATCCCGGGTCTCCCCTCGTCCCTAATCCTAAATCCCAGATCCGCCGCCGCCGGACACGTCCGACCTGCCCCGCCGCCGCCACGTGTCACCTCCTCACTCGTCCGCCGCCTCGCCCCACATCCCCGCCGGCCCGCTTGGCCCGGCCGGGGCCCCCGGAGCCCGTTCGGCTCGCCCCCACCGCTTGGGAGCCC
>NC_041392.1:180236905-180246399 GCF_002162155.2 Triticum dicoccoides | reverse complement strand
CGAAGCCGGCCGCCGCCTGCCCTCCAGCGCCGCCGCACCATCGCCGCCCCGCTGCCGCAGTTCGCCGGCGACCGCGGCCACCACCGCCGCCCCGGGCCCGCGCCCCTTGCCGCCCTAGGGTCCCGCGCCCGGCCGCGCCTCCCCGGCCTCCCTCTCCGGCGAGAAGCTCCGGCGAGATCCCCCACCGCCTCGGCTTCCGTGCACCATTGACTTTTTCTGCGAGGTGGTTTTTCTTCTAAGTCCTCGAAATCCCAGATCCAAGTGTCTATGTTCATCGTGCCGTAATTTTGCATCCGTAACTCCGTTTTTGGCATATAGCATATCAAAATGTTCATCTCAGAGTACATCATTTCATTCCATTGCATCATTTTCATTTGAGTGCATCTTGATGCCCGAAATGCTGTTAGAAGAGGGCTACTTGAGATAATTGTCAGATCTGCTACTCCATTTAGCTTTTTGTCATTTTTGCCATGATTATTGTGTGCATGATATGCCCTGATGCTCTACATATGTTTTGTTAAGGGTTTTGTCATCTTTCCAGAGGTGCAACCCATGTATTTTTTTGATGTGTGTGGTGACTAGCACAAGCTTGCCAAGTGAGGCACTTGGTAATTCTGTTTTCAGGGACTTAGCATTTCCACCAAGTCCTTAAGCTGTTTATCTCATATGGCCATATGTTTATGTTGTTTCCTAGTGATCCGTGCCTCTTTTGAGGATGATTAGTAAGGATGTTTTGTTAATCTTGTAGTGCTCTATCCATCCATGTCTTTGTTTGTATTTATGGAGCACCCTAGCTTGAGTCAATCGAGCTCTACTTTTGCTACTTTGTGAATCTGGGCAGATTGTCAACTTGTTTGCAATTTTGCCGATGATGTTGTAGTTGATCCGTGCATGCTATGCTATTGTTCTTGCCATGTCTAGCTTGAATTTTGTGCATTCTTGATGGGTGTATGCTTAGATTGTCATGACTTGCCCTGTGGTGAGTGCATCGAGCTCGTAAACATGCCTACTTGATATCTGTTTTCAGCATGTGCCAGTTTTCACTAAGTCTGAAAACTGATTATGTTTTTGCTATGTTCACATGCTTGCAATTGTATTTTCTGGTCCTTTTTGGCTCAAGGTCACTAAGTGACTTTTGTTAAGCTCTTTGAGTAGCTCCATGCCATGCTTTACTTTGCCATGTTCAGTTTCTGTAGCATGTAGTTTTGTTGCTCCGAAGAGTGCTACCTGATCTGAAATTCCAGACAAGTGTTAATTTCACAAAGTCTGAAATCTGTTTACCATATGCATTTTTGCCATGCTTGTTTGAACCTGTTAATGGATGAATTGGCCGTAGCTCAGTGCTAGACTTTTGTTAAGCATCTTGTATGCATCCCTGCCATGTATTTTTATGCCATTTTTGGGTGCTGTAGCATGTTCATCTCATTGCATTTAGATGGCTACTTGCTGTAAATCGCAGACCGGTGTCATATTTGAATCGCTTGCCATTTCCAAACCGTAACTTCGATTCCGGTGTTCTTTATATCATTTTCAAGAGAATTCATCTCATCTTTCTAGTGGCACACTTGGATTTCCAAGTTGAGGCCAGGTTCTTGCATTTCCTGTCACATCTTGCATATGCATCCCGCATCGCATCCCGCATAGCATATCATCCTTGCATCATCTTGTTTGATCCTTGCAGGTGGTTGATTGTGTCCTTGTTGCTTGTTTGTCTTGTTTGGGTAGAGCCGGGAGACGAGTTCGCTAACGAGGAGCCCGTTGAGTTTGCTTTCGAGGATCCAGTCATTTCTGACAACTGTGCAGGCAAGATGATCATACCCTCGAAATCACTACTATCTTTGCTATGCTAGATTGCTCGCTCTTTTGCTATGCCAATGCTATGATGCCTACCACTTGCTTTCAAGCCTCCCAAATTGCCATGTCAAACCTCTAACCCACCATGTTCTAGCAAACCGTTGATTGGCTATGTTACCGCTTTGCTCAGCCCCTCTTATAGCGTTGCTAGTTGCAGGTGAAGTTTGGAGGCTGTTCCTTGTTGGAAAATTTATTTACTTGTTGGGATATCATTAAATTGCCTTGTTATCTTAATGCATCTATATACTTGGTAAAGGGTGGAAGCCTCGGCCTCTCGCCTAGTGTTTTGTTCCACTCTTGCCGCCCTAGTTTCTGTCATATAGGTGTTATGTTCCCGGATTTTGCGTTCCTTACGCGGTTGGGTTATAATGGGAACCCCTTGATAGTTCGCCTTGATTAAAGCTTTTCCAGCAATGCCCAACCTTGGTTTTACCATTTGCCACCTAGCCTCTTTTCCCTTGGGTTTCCAGAGCCCGAGGGTCATCTTATTTTAAACCCCCCCCCGGGCCAGTGCTCCTCTGAGTGTTGGTCCGACCGAGTAGACTGCGGGGCCACCTCGGGGCAACTTGAGGGTTGGTTTTACTCGTAGGATGTCTCATCTGAGTGTGCCCTGAGAACGGGATATGTGCAGCTCCTATCGGGATTTGTCGGCACATTCAGGCGGTGTTGCTGGTCTTGTTTTAACCTGTCGAAGTGTCTTGAAGAACCGAGATACTGAGTCTGATTGGAACATCTTGGGAGGAGGTCTATTCCTTCGTTGACCGTGAGAGCTTGTCATGGGCTAAGTTGGGACTCCCCTGCAGGGATTTGAACTTTTGAAAGCCGTGCCCGCGGTTATGGGCAGATGGGAATTTGTTAATGTCCGGTTGTAGATAACTTGAACCTTAACTTAATTAAAATGAATCAACCGAGTGTGTTACCGTGATGGCCTCTTCTTGGCGGAGTCCGGGAAGCGGACACGGTGTTGGAGTAATGCTTGCGCAGGTTGTTCTCTAGTTTCTCGCTCGCGCTTTGCCTCCTCTTCTCGCTCTCTTTTGCGAACAGAATAGCCACCATATTTTGCTAGTCGCTTGCTGCAGCTCCACTTATGATTGCTGAGTCCCTGTGGCTCACAGATTACTATTACACCAGATGTAGGGCCTGATGATTCCGCTCCAGGAGACGCGCTTGAGCTCAAGTGGGAGTTCGATGAGGACTCTCAACGTTACTATGTTTCCTTTCCTGATGATCAGTAGTGGTGCCTAGTTGGGGGTGATCGGGACCGTGTCGCATGTTGGGTTCTCTTTTATTTTGGCGCCGTAGTCGGGCCATGAGTGTTTGGTTGATGTAATGTTATTTATGTACTTGATTGACGTGGCGAGTGTAAGTCAACTATGTTATCTCCCCTTTTATCATTTATATTACATGGGATGTTGTGAAGATTGCCTAACTTGCGACATATGCCTTCAATGCGATTATGCCTCTAAGTCGTGCTTCGACACGTGGGAGATATAGTCGCATCGAGGGTGTTACAAGTTGGTAATCAGAGCCTTCCCCGACCTTAGGAGCCCCATTGCTTGATCGTTTTTAGCGGCCGATGTGTCTATAAAAATGTTTTGAGTCATTTAGGAATTATATATCGGAGAGTTTAGGAATTCTTTTTACTTCCCAGTCTCCTCATCGCTCTGGTAAGGCATCCTGACGTAGAGTTTTGGCTCTTTTCTTCTCAAATTTCACTAAAAAAAATTTAGGATCATGCGGGTATCTTGGAATCGTTCCGATGGTTTTATGATGAAAACATTGTCTTGGCGCCTCCTGTCAGGGGTTTTGTGGAAGTGTCCCAGGAAGTTGAGCTCTGAGGTGTTGTCGTCATAATTTTATCGTTGCAATTCTGGAATACCTGAGTTTAGTACGCCGACATCGAAAATCTCTTTTATGCAGTTCGTTGGTGACATAACCTCGATGCCACCCAGTACTGGGGCGGGAGTTCGGGAGTATCGCCATAACTTGTATAACGGATGCTTTTCGAAGGTTGAGGTAGATGGTTTCCGAAGTTTTCTTGGTTATGTGTTGAAGGATGGATACAGCTGGATGTAGGATTTGCTAGTTTGGATGAGATATTATGCTTCCCCTGTATCCCCAACACCTGATTGCATAACCGGAAAGGTTCGGGAGTTTCATAGGTGGGAATTCTAGTAGCTCTAGTTCTTCTTCCACGGATACTGGTTTGAGATTGGGATTTCTTACCGATTATTCATTCTTGATCCGTACCTTGTTGATTTATTTCTCTACCTTAATTCTAAGTGGCTTCTCAATTTATGGATATGTGACCATTTCAAGAGGAATGCATTCATTCATTTTGTTCGGATGTGAAGACTATATGTTGCAATTTTCAGTCCGCTGGATTCAGCTTCAATATTTGTCTATCAATGTGCTAATGGATGTCAACCTCTTCAGGATGGCTCATCCAACACGCACGACTCCGAATCCTGACCCGCCACCACCTCCCCCTTCTCCGGAGGCATGGAAAGCTATGATGGCCGCAACCAATGCAAACACACAGTTGATCATGCAAGTTCTTCAAGAGCGCAGTCAAGGCAACCAAGGGAACCAAGGCAACTATCAGAATCACTTTGCTTCACTCAACCAGTTCCTTGCTAACGGGCCAAAGACTTTCAGCAATTGTGTTGAGGCAACCGATGCTGACGATTGGCTTGTGGATCTGTGCAAGCATTTCGAGTGTAGTAACATCAGGCCTGAGGACTTTGTGAAGTTCACTTCCTTCCAACTCAAAGATCAAGCTGCATAATGGTTCCAGCAGTACAAGGATTCCAGAGGTGGACATGTTATCACTTGGGATGAATTCCGTCAAGATTTCAGAGCTCATCATATTCCTCAGAGCGTGGTTGAAAGAAAGCGTGAGGAATTCCGCAACCTGAAGCAAGGCTCTTTGTCTTTCTATGACTACAACAAGTTGTTTCAGAAGCTCGCCCGCTTTGCTAAGCAGGACGTACCTGATGAGAAGAGCATGATATATCAGTTCAGGGGTGGTCTCAGAGAAGAAATTCAGCTAGCTCTTGTTCTCTTTGAGCCCTTGAGGTACGATGAGTTCTACAACATGGCATTGAAGCAAGAGGCTGCTCAGTTGAGGTGTGATGCTTCCAAGAAGCGAGTCAGAGATGCTACTCCTTCTTCCTCTACTCAAGTGGCCAAGCAGCAGAAGTATTGGCTTCCTCCTCCTCCGTTCCGTCAGCCGTATCAGCAGAAGAGCAAAGGTGGCAGTGGTTCTTCCCACCCACCCAACCTTGACTTTCAGAACAAGACTTCGTCTCAACCTCCAAGATCGAGTGCTCCGTATCATCATCCGCTTTCAGAGGTCACGTACAACAAGTGCCAACAGAAGGGTCACTATGCCAACAAGTGTCTCAACCAGAGGCGTCTTCCTCCTCCTCCTCCTGTCAGATCGGCAAGTACAGCTGTGGTCAAGCATAACCCCAAGTACGCCAAGGTCAACTTGTTGAATGCAGCTCAGGCAGAGGACTCGTCAGATGTCATCATGGGTAACCTTCCAGTTAACGATGTTCCTGCGAAAGTACTTTTTGACACTGGTGCATCGCATTCCTTTTTGTCATGCCCTTTTGCATCGAAGCACAATGTTGAGACTGAGATCATGCCCAAAGTCATGCAAGTTGTTTCTCCCGGCAAGCTATTGACTTCTAGTTTGGTTGCTCCCGATATCTCTATCACGTTGGGTGACTACAAGTTTCTCTCTTCTCCGGTGGTTCTTGGTAACTCGGATATTGATCTTATTCTCGGAATGGATTGGATTTCTAAGCACAAGGCTCAGCTTGATTGTGCAGCCAGGCAGATTCAATTGACTCATTTGTCTGAGGATGTAATTGTCTTTGCCGCTCGTGATGATACAATCCGTCTGTTTTCTCTCAATGAGAAGGGTGAACTCGATGCCATCTTGCAAATTCCAGTCGTTTGCAAATATCAAGACGTCTTTCCAGAAGAGCTTCCAGGAATGCCTCTGCACCGGCCAGTTGAATTCGTTATTGATCTTGAGCCTGGCACGAAACCTGTGTGCAAACTTCCTTACAAGCTCGGACCTGAAGAGTTGAAGGAGCTGAAGAATCAACTCAATATTCAAGAGAAAATGGGTCTCATCCGGCCTAGTTCTTCTCCGTGGGCTTGTGGTGTTCTTTTTGTGAAGAAGAAGGATGGAACGGACCGACTTTGTGTTGATTACCGTCCATTGAACAAGAAAACTATCAAGAACAAATACCCACTTCCCAACATCAACGAGTTGTTCGAACAACTCAAAGGTGCCCAAGTATTCTCCAAGCTTGATCTCCGTATGGGTTATCATCAGATTCGTATTCGTGAGCAAGATATTCCCAAGACGGCTTTCAGGACAAGCTATGGTTCATATGAATACATTGTCATGTCTTTTGGCCTCGTCAATGCTCCTCTGATGTTCTCTCGCATGATGAACTTCATCTTCAACGCCTACACCAATGACTTCGTTTTGGTCTATCTCGACGACATTCTGGTTTTCTCCAAGAACAAGGAAGATCATGCCAAGAACTTGCGTTTGGTACTCGATAAGCTCAGGGAACATCAGTTCTACGCCAAGTTCTCCAAGTGTGAATTTTGGCTCGATGAGGTTCTTTACCTTGGTCATATCATCTCTGCCAAGGGCATTGCCGTGAATCCTGAGAAGGTGTCTGCAATTGTGAATTGGGAACCTCCTCAGAACGTGAAGCAACTCCGTAGCTTCCTCGGTCTCGCAAGCTATTGCCGAAGATTCGTTGAAAACTTTTCTAAGATCGCGAAGCCTCTCTCAAATCTTCTCCAGAAGCACGTCAAGTACGTTTGGTCTCCGGAGTGTGACATTGCTTTCAACACTTTGAAAGAGAAATTGATCAATGCTCCAGTTCTCACTCCGCCTGATGAATCCAAGCCATACGAGGTCTTTTGTGATGCCTCTCTCCAAGGTCTTGGCGCATTTTTGATGCAAGAGAAGAAAGTTGTTGCTTATACCTCTCGCCAGTTGAAGCCTGATGAGAAGAACTATCCCACTCATGATCTCGAGTTGGCGGCAGTTGTGCATGCTCTTTTGACTTGGAGACATCTCTTATTGGGAAGAAAAGTGGACATTTTCACTGATCACAAGAGTCTCAAGTACATCTTTACTCAGCCTAATCTCAACCTCAGGCAAACTCGATGGGTCGAAATGATTCAAGAGTATAATCCGAGTATCGAGTATACTCCAGGCAAGGCCAATGTGATTGCTGACGCATTGAGCAGGAAAGCTTACTGCAACAGTCTGATTCTCAAGCCTTATCAACCCGAGCTTTGTGAAGCTTTCCGCAAACTTAATATGCAAATTGTTCCTCAAGGTTTCCTCACCAACCTTCAAGTCTCTCCTACCTTAGAAGACCAGATTCGCCAAGCCCAGCTTCTTGATGCTATGGTGAAAAAGGTGAAGATTGGGATTGCCAAGAGTCAACCCAAGTACAAGTGCTACCGCCTTGATGACAAGGATACTCTCTTCTTCAAGGATCGTATTGTTGTACCCAAAGGTGACCTCCGTAAAGTGATCATGAACGAGGCTCACAATTCTCTCCTCTCCATCCACCCTGGGAGCACGAAAATGTATCAGGACCTCAAACAGGCTTATTGGTGGACTCGAATGAAGCGCGAGATTGCTCAATTCGTGAATGAATGTGATGTCTGTAGAAGAGTGAAGGCAGAATACCAAAGGCCAGCTGGTCTCCTCCAACCTCTTGCCATTCCAAAATGGAAGTTTGACCACATTGAAATGGACTTCGTGACTGGGTTTCCAAAGTCCAAGCGTGGCAATGATGCTATATTCGTTGTCATCGACAAACTCACTAAAGTGGCTCATTTTCTGCCTATCAAAGAGTCAATCACTGCAGCTCAATTGGCGGAACTCTATACCTCTCGTATTGTCTCTCTGCACGGTATTCCACAAGTGATCTCTTCAGACCGTGGCAGCATCTTTACCTCAAAGTTTTGGGATTCTTTTCAGAAGGCCATGGGCACTAACATCCGCTTCAGCACAACTTTCCATCCTCAAACTAGCGGTCAAGTCGAGCGTGTCAACCAGATTCTTGAAGATATGCTCAGGGCTTGTGTGATCTCCTTCGGCATGAAGTGGGAGGATTGTCTTCCCTATGCTGAATTCTCCTACAACAACAGTTTTCAAGCAAGTTAGGGCAAGGCCCCATTTGAAATTCTGTATGGCAGGAAGTGTCGTACCCCTCTCAATTGGTCTGAAACCGGTGAACGTTAGCTTTTGGGTAATGACTTAATCACAGAGGCAGAGGAAATGTGCAAAGTCATTCGAGATAACCTCAAAGCAGCCCAATCCCGCCAGAAGAGCTACTATGATAGTAAGCATCGTGATTTGGTTTTCGAGATCGGAGATCATGTTTACCTTCGCGTCTCTCCTATGAAAGGTACTCGCCGCTTCGGTATCAAAGGGAAGCTTGCCCCCAGATACGTGGGACCTTTCAAGATTGTCAGCAAGAGAGGCGACCTCGCCTATCAACTCGAGCTTCCTTCAAACTTTGCAAATGTTCATGACATGTTCCATGTCTCTCAGCTCCAAAAGTGCTTCAAGACTCCTGACCGCACCGTCAACTTCGAGGACATTGAGCTCCAAGAAGATCTCTCTTATCGTGAGCACCCAGTTGCTATTCTCGAAGAGACTGAACGCAAGACTCGCAATAAGTCAATCAAATTTCTCAAAGTCAAGTGGTCACACCATTCCGACCGTGAAGCTATCTGGGAACGCGAGGATCACCTCCGTTCTGAGTACCCGGCGTACTTTCAGTCCTAGATCTCGGGATGAGATCCTTTCGTAGTGGTGGAGTGTTGTAACACCCCGGATGTAACTTTCCCAATTTGTACTCCAACTCTTGCCGTTTCCGGCGTTAAGTTAATCTATTTTCTCGGGTTCGGGTCTTTGTCTCTGTGTGTTGTTGTTGTTGTCATGCATCTCATATCATATCATCATGTGCATTGCATTTGCGTACGTGTTCATCTCATGCATTCGAGCTTTTTCCCCGTTGTCCGTTTTGCATTCCGGCGCTTCGTTCTACTCTGGTGGTCATTTCTACTTTTCTTTCGTGTGTGGGGATTAAACATTTCCGGATTGGATCGAGACTTGCCAAGCGGCCTTGGTTTACTACCGGTAGACCGCCTGTCAAGTTTCGTACCATTTGGACTTCGTTTGATACCCCAACGGTTAACCGAGGGACCGAAAAGGCCTCGTGTGTGTTGCAGGCCAACACCCTTCCAATTTGGCCCAAAACCCACCTAAACCTTCTCCATCATCTAGAGCGTTCGATCACGATCGCGTGGCCGAAAACCACACCTCATTTGGACTCTCCTAGCTCCCTCTATGCCTATATAAAGGCCTCTCCCCGAAAATCCCGGGTCTCCCCTCGTCCCTAATCCTAAATCCCAGATCCGCCGCCGCCGGACATATCCGGACGGCGCCGGACACGTCCGACCTGCCCCCGCAGCCGCCACGTGTCGCCTCCTCACTCGTCCGCCGCCTCGCCCCACATCCCCGCCGGCCCGCTCGGCCCAGCCGGGGCCCCCGGAGCCCGTTCGGCTCGCCCCCG
>NC_041392.1:180084851-180236201 GCF_002162155.2 Triticum dicoccoides | reverse complement strand
GCAGTTCGCCAGCGACCGCGGCCACCATCGCCGCCCCGGGCCCGCGCCCCTCGCCGCCCCTCGGGTCCCGCGCCCGGCCACGCCTCCCCGGCCTCCCTCTATGGCGAGAACCTCGTCGCCGGATCCCCTCTCCGGCGAGAAGCTCCGGCGAGATCCGCCACCGCCTCGGCTTCCATGCACCGTTGACTTTTTTCACGAGATGGTTTTTCTTCTAAGTCCTCGAAATCCTAGATCCAAGTGCCTATGTTCATCGTGCCGTAACTTTGCATCCGTAGCTTCGTTTTTGGCATATAGCATATCAAAATGTTCATCTCAGAGAGTACATCATTCCATTCCATTTTATCATTTTCATTTGAGTGCATCTTGATGCCCGAAATGCTGTTAGAAGAGGGCTACTTGAGATAATTGTCAGATCTGCTACTCCATTTAGCTTTTTGTCATTTTTGCCATGATTATTGTGTGCATGATATGCCCTGATGCTCTACATATGTTTTGTTAAGGGTTTTGTCATCTTTCCAGAGGTGAAACTCATGTATTTTTTTGATGTGTGTGGTGACTAGCACAAGCTTGCCATGTGAGGCACTTGGTAATTCTGTTTTCAGGGACTTAGCATTTCCACTAAGTCCTTGAGCTGTTTATCTCATATGGCCATATGTTCATGTTGTTTCCTAGTGAAGGCACTTGGTAAGTCCTTGAGCTATTTATCTCATATGGCCATATGTTCATATTGTTTCCTAGTGATCCGTGCCTCTTTTGAGGATGATCAGTAAGGATGTTTTGTTAATCTTGTAGTGCTCTATCCATCCATGTCTTTGTTTGTATTTATGGAGCACCCTAGCTTGAGTCAATCGAGCTCTACTTTTGCTACTTTGTGAATCTGGGCAGATTGTCAACTTGTTTGCAATTTTGCCGATGATGTTGTAGTTGATCCGTGCATGCTATGCTATTGTTCTTGCCATGTCTAGCTTGAATTTTGTGCATTCTTGATGGGTGTATGCTTAGATTGTCATGACTTGCCATGTGGTGAGTGCATCGAGCTCGTAAACATGCCTACTTGATATCTGTTTTCAGCATGTGCCAGTTTTCACTAAGTCTGAAAACTGATTATGTTTTTGCTATGTTCACATGCTTGCAATTGTATTTTCTGGTCCTTTTTGGCTCAAGGTCACTAAGTGACTTTTGTTAAGCTCTTTGAGTAGCTCCATGCCATGCTTTACTTTGCCATGTTCAGTTTCTGTAGCATGTAGTTTTGTTGCTCCGAAGAGTGCTACCTGATCTGAAATTCCAGACAAGTGTTAATTTCACAAAGTCTGAAATCTGTTTACCATATGCATTTTTGCCATGCTTGTTTGAACCTGTTAATGGATGAATTGGCCGTAGCTCAGTGCTAGACTTTTGTTAAGCATCTTGTATGCATCCCTGCCATGTATTTTTATGCCATTTTTGGGTGCTGTAGCATGTTCATCTCATTGCATTTAGATGGCTACTTGCTGTAAATCACAGACCGGTGTCATATTTGAATCGCTTGCCATTTCCAAACCGTAACTCCGATTCCGGCGTTCTTTATATCGTTTTCAAGCGAATTCATCTCATATTTCTAGTGGCACACTTGGATTTCCAAGTTGAGGCCAGGTTCTTGCATTTCCTGTCACATCTTGCATATGCATCCCGCATCGCATCCCGCATAGCGTATCATCCTTGCATCATCTTGTTTGATCCTTGCACGTGGTTGATTGTGTCCTTGTTGCTTGTTTGTCTTGTTTGGGTAGAGCCGGGAGACGAGTTCGCTAACGAGGAGCCCGTTGAGTTTGCTTTCGAGGATCCAGTCATTTCTGACAAGTGTGCAGGCAAGATGATCATACCCTCGAAATCACTACTATCTTTGCTATGCTAGATTGCTCGCTCTTTTGCTATGCCAATGCTATGATGCCTACCACTTGCTTTCAAGCCTCCCAAATTGCCATGTCAAACCTCTAACCCACCATGTCCTAGCAAACCGTTGATTGGCTATGTTACCGCTTTGCTCAGCCCCTCTTATAGCGTTGCTAGTTGCAGGTGAAGTTTGGAGGCTGTTCCTTGTTGGAAAATTTATTTACTTGTTGGGATATCATTAAATTGCCTTGTTATCTTAATGCATCTATATACTTGGTAAAGGGTGGAAGGCTCGGCCTCTCGGCTAGTGTTTTGTTCCACTCTTGCCGCCCTAGTTTCCGTCATATCAGTGTTATGTTCCTGGATTTTGCGTTCCTTATGCGGTTGGGTTATAATGGGAACCCCTTGATAGTTCGCCTTGATTAAAGCATTTCCAGCAATGCCCAACCTTGGTTTTACCATTTGCCACCTAGCCTCTTTTCCCTTGGGTTTCCGGAGCCCGAGGGTCATCTTATTTTAACCCCCCCTGGGCCAGTGCTCCTCTAGGTGTTGGTCCGACCGAGTAGACTGCGGGGCCACCTCGGGGCAACTTGAGGGTTGGTTTTACTCGTAGGATGTCTCATCTGAGTGTGCCCTGAGAACGAGATATGTGCAGCTCCTATCGGGATTTGTCGGCACATTCGGGCGGTGTTGCTGGTCTTGTTTTAACCTGTCGAAGTGTCTTGAAGAACCGAGATACCGAGTCTGATCGGAATGTCTTGGGAGGAGGTCTATTCCTTCGTTGACCGTGAGAGCTTGTCATGGGCTAAGTTGGGACTCCCCTGCAGGGATTTGAACTTTCGAAAGCCGTGCCCGCGGTTATGGGCAGATGGGAATTTGTTAATGTCCGGTTGTAGATAACTTGAACCTTAACTTAATTAAAATGAATCAACTGAGTGTGTTACCGTGATGGCCTTTTCTCGGCGGAGTCCGGGAAGCGGACACGGTGTTGGAGTAATGCTTGCGCAGGTTGTTCTCTAGTTTCTCGCTCACGCTTTGCCTCCTCTTCTCGCTCTCTTTTGTGAACAGAATAGCCACCATATTTTGCTAGTCGCTTGTTGCAGCTCCACTTATATTTACCTTGTCTTACTTATAAGCTTAAATAGTCTTGATCACGAGGGTGCGAGATTGCTGAGTCCCTGTGGCTCACAGATTACTATTACACCAGATGCAGGGCCTGATGATTCCGCTCCAGGAGACGTGCTTGAGCTCAAGTGGGAGTTCGACGAGGACTCTCAATGTTACTATGTTTCCTTTCCTGATGATCAGTAGTGGTGCCCAGTTGGGGGTGATCGGGACCGTGTCGCATCTTGGGTTCTCTTTTATTTTGGCGCCATAGTCGGGCCATGAGTGTTTGGTTGATGTAATGTTATTTATGTACTTGATTGACGTGGCGAGTGTAAGCCAACTATGTTATCTCCCCTTTTATCATTTATATTACATGGGATGTTGTGAAGATTGCCTAACTTGCGACATATGCCTTAAATGCGATTATGCCTCTAAGTCGTGCTTCGACACGTGGGAGATATAGTCGCATCGAGGGTGTTACACTTGACCCATTCTGTTAGCTTAGCATTTGATCGTTTAGTATATTGTTATTTCTTTCTTCATGACTTATACATGTTCCTATGACTATGATATTATGCAACTCCCGAATACCAGAGGAACACTTTGTGTCCTACCAAACGTCACAACGTAACTGGGTGATTATAAAGGTGCTCTACAGGTGTCTCCGATGGTACTTGTTGAGTTGGCATAGATCAAGATTAGGATTTGTCACTCCGATTGTCGGAGAGGTATCTCTGGGCCCTCTCGATAATGCACATCACTATAAGCCTTGCAAGCAGTGCAACTAATGAGTTAGTTGCAGGATGATGTATTATGGAACGAGTAAAGAGACTTGCCGGTAACGAGATTGAACTAGGTATTAAGATACCGACGATCGAATCTCGGGCAAGTAACATACCGATGACAAAGGGAACAACGTATGTTGTTATGCGGTTTGACCGATAAAGATCTTCGTAGAATATGTAGGAACCAATATGAGCATCTAGGTTCCGCTATTGGTTGTTAACTGGATATGAGTCTCGGTCATGTCTACATAGTTCTCGAACCCGTAGGGTCCGCATGCTTAACGTTCGGTGACGATCGGTATTATGAGTTTATGTGTTTTGATGTACCGAAGGTAGTTCGGAGTCCCGTATGTGATCACGGACATGACGAGGAGTCTCGAAACGTTCGAGACATAAATATTGATATATTGGACGACTACATTCGGACACCGGAAGGGTTTTGGGTGATCTCAAAGAAAACCGGAGTGCCGGAGGGGTGATCGGAACCCCCGGGGACTAATGGGCCCTAGTGGAGAGAGAGAGGGGCCGGCCAGGGTAGGCCGCGCCCCCTCCCCTTGAGTCCTTGTAGGACAAGGAAGGTGGGGCGGCGCCCCCCTTGCCTTTCCCCTCCCCCACTCCTTCCTTCCCCCTCCTAGTGGGACTAGGAGGTGAATCCTACTCCCACAAGGAGGAGGACTCCTCTTGGAGCGCCCTCCTAGGGCCGACTGGCCTCCTTCCCTTGCTCCTTTATATACGGGGGCAGGGGACACGCCATGACACAAGTTGATCATTGATCTTTTAGCCGTGTGTGGTGCCCCCCTACACCATAATCCACCTCGGTCATATCGTAGCGATTCTTAGGCGAAGCCCTGCGTCAGTAGCTTCATCAACACCGTCATCACACCGTCGTGCTGACGGAACTCTCCCTTGAAGATCTACTAGATCGTGAGTTCATGGGACGTCGCCGAGCTGAATGTGTGCAGATCGCGGAGGTGCCATACGTTCGGTACTAGGATCGGTCGATCGTGAAGACGTACGACTACATGAACCGCATTGTCATAATGCTTCTGCTTACGGTCTACGAGGGTACATGGACGACACTCCCCTCTCTCGTTGCTATGCATCACCATGATCTTGCGTGTGCGTAGGAATTTTTTTGAAATTACTACGTTCCCAACAGTGGTATCAGAGCCAGGTTTATGCCTCATATGCATGAGTAGAACGCAAATGAGTTGTGGGCGTGGGTATATACATATTGCTTGCCGTCACTAGTTGATTTTTGATTCAGTGGCATTGTTGGATGAAGCGGCCCAGACCTACATTATGCGTACGCTTATGCGAGACTGGTTCTACTGACGTGCTTTGCACACAGGTGGCTAGTGGGTGTCTGTTTCTCCAGCTTTAGTTGAATCGGATTCAATGAACAGGGTTCTTTCTGAAGATCAAAAAGCAATCACTATACCGCGCTGTGGTTTTTGATGCGTAGGTAAGAACAATTCTTGATCAGCCCGTAGCAGCCACGTAAAACTTGCAACAACAAAGTAGAGAACGTCTAACTTGTTTTTGCAGGGCATGTTGATGATCATGTTTTGTAACACAGTTATCGGCAACTAGAAGGAGCCATATGGTTGTCGCTTTATTGTATGAAATGAAATCGCCATGTAATTGCTTTACTTTATCACTAAGCGGTAGCGATAGTCGTGGAGGCAATAGTTGGCGTGACGAGAACGATGCTTCGATGGAGATCAAGGTGTCAAGCCGGTGACGATGGTGATCATGACGGTGCTTTGAAGATGGAGATCAAAGGCACAAGATGATGATGGCCATATCATATCACTTATATTGATTGCATGTGATGTTTATTTTTTTATGCATCTTATTTTGCTTAGATCGACGGTAGCATTATAAGATGATCTCTCACTAAATTTCAAGGTATAAGTGTTCTCACTGAGTATGCACCATTGCGAAAGTTTGTCGTGCCGAGACACCACGTGATGATCGGGTGTGATAAGCTCTACGTTCACATATAATGGGTGCAAGTCAGTTTTGCACACGCAGAATACTCGGGTTAAACTTGACGAGCCTGGCATATGCAGATATGGCCTCGGAACACTGGAGACCGAAAGGTCGAGCGTGAATCATATAGTAGATGTGATCAACATAGTGATGTTCACCATTGAAATCTACTCCATTTTGATGTGTGCAGTCCAATGAGTGCTGAGGCGTGTAGTGGATATCGTTATGTTCTTACTTCACAGATGATTTGAGTAGATGTTGAGTATATTTACTTGATGAATCACGAGTCTGAATTATTGAAAGGTTCAAGTAATTTCAGGGTGAAGTTGAAAGATCGTCGTGACAAGAGGATAAAATATCTATGATATGATCATAGAGATGAATATCTGAATTACGAGTTTGGCATAAAATTAAGACATTGTGGAAATTGTTTCACAACTAATACAGCCTGGAACACCATAGTGTGATGGTGTGTCCGAACATCATAACTGCACCCTATTGGACATGATGCATACCATGATGTCTCTTATCGAATTACCACGATAGTTTATGGGTTAGGCATTAAAGACAACCACATTCACTTTAAATAGGGCACCACGTAATTCCGATGAGATGACACCGTATGAACTATGGTTTAGAGAAACCTAAGCTGTCATTTCTTAAAAAGTTTGGGGCTGCGACGCTTATGTGAAAAAGTTTCAGGCTGATAAGCTCGAACCCAAAGCGGATAAATGCATCTTCATAGGACACCCAAAAACAGTTGGGTATACCTCCTGTCTCAGATCCGAAAGCAATAAGGGATTGTTTCTAGAATCGGGTCCTTTCTCGAGGAAAAGTTTCTCTCGAAAGAATTGAGTGGGAGCATGGTGGAGACTTGATAAGGTTGTTGAACCGTCTCTTCAACTAGTGTGTGGCAGGGCACAGGAAGTTGTTCCTGTGGCACCTACACCAATTGAAGTGGAAGCTTATGATAGTGATCATGAAACTTCAGATCAAGCCACTACCAAACCTCGTGGGATGACAAGGATGCGTACTACTTCAGAGTGGTACGTAATCCTGTCTTGGAAGTCATGTTGCTAGACAACAATGAACCTACGAGCTATGGAGAAGCGATGGTGTGCCCAGATTCCGATAAATGGCTCGAGGCCATAAAATCCGAGAGAGGATCCATGTATGAAAACAAAGTGTAGACTTTGGCAGAACGGCTCGATGGTTGTAAGGCTATTGAGTACAGATGGATTTTAAAAGGAAGACGGACAATGATGGTAAGTATCACCATTAAGAAAGCTCGACTTGTCATTAAGATGTTTTCCGACAAGTTCAAGGAGTTGACTACGATGAGACTTTCTCACTCGTAGCGATGCTAAGAGTCTGTTGTAATTATATTAGCGATTACTGCATTATTTATGAAATCTTGCAGATAGGATGTCAAAACATTGTTTCCTCGATGATTTTCTTGAGGAAAGGTTGTATGTGATACAACCGGAAGGTTTTGTCAATCCTGAAAGATGTTAATAAGTATGCAAAGCTCCAGCAATTCTTCTGAGGACTGGAGTAAGCATCTCGGAGTTGGAATGTACGCTTTGATGAGATGATCAAAGATTTTGGGTTTATACAAAGTTTATGAGAAACTTGTATTTCCAAAGAAGTGAGTGGGAGCACTATAGAATTTCTGATGAGTATATGTTGTTGACATATTATGGATCAGAAATGATGTAGAATTTCTGAAAAGCATATAGGGTTATTTGAAAAGTGTTTTTCAATGGAAAGCCTGGATTAAGCTACTTGAACATTGAGCATCAAGATCTATAAGGATAGATCAAAACGCTTAATAGTACTTTCAAATGAGCACATACCTTGACATGATCTTGAAGGTGTTCAAGATGGATCAGTCAAAGAAGGAGTTCTTGCCTGAGATGTAAGGTATGAAGTTAAGACTTAAAGCTCGACCACGGTAGAATAGAGAGAAAGGACGAAGGTCGTCCCCTATGCTTAAGACATAGGCCCTATAGTATGCTATGCTGTGTACCGCACCTGAAATGTGCCTTGCCATGAGTCAGTCAAGGGGTACAGGAGTGATCCAAGAATGGATCACAAGACAGTGGTCAAAGTTATCCTTAGTAACTAGTGGACTAAGGAATTTTCTCGATTATGGAGGTGGTAAAAGAGTTCGTCGTAAAGGGTTACGCCGATGCAAACTTTGACACTAATCCAGATTATTCTGAGTAGTAAACTGGATTCGTATAGTAGAACAGTTATTTGGAATAGCTCCAAATGTAGCATAGTAGTTGCATCTACAAGATGACATAGAAATTTGCGAAGTACATACGGATCTGAATGTTGCAGACCCGTTGACTAAAACCTCTCTCACAAGCAAAACATGATCAAACCCAGAACTCATTGAGTCTTAATCACATGATGATGTGAACTAGTTTAGTGACACTAGTAAACTCTTTGGATGTTGGTCACATGGCGATGTGACCTGTGAGTGTTAATCACATGACGATGTGAACTAGATTATTGACTCTAGTGCAAGTGGGAGACTGTTGGAAATATGCCCTAGAGGCAATAATAAATTAGTTGTTATTATATTTCCTTGTTCATGATAATTGTTTATTATCCATGCTAGAATTATATTGATAGGAAACTCATATACATGTATGGATACATAGACAACACCATGTCCCTAGTAAGCCTCTAGTTGACTAGCTCGTTAATCAATAGATGGTTACGGTTTCCTGACCATGGACATTGGATGTCGTTGATAACGGGATCACATCATTAGGAGAATGATGTGATGGACAAGACCCAATCCTAAGCCTAGCACAAAGATCGTGTAGTTCGTATGCTAAAGCTTTTCTAATGTCAAGTATAATTTCCTTAGACCATGAGATTGTGCAACTCCCGGATACCGTAGGAGTGCTTTGGGTGTGCCAAACGTCACAACGTAACTGGGTGGCTATAAAGGTACACTACAGGTATCTCTGAAAGTGTCTGTTGGGTTGGCACGAATCGAGACTGGGATTTGTCACTCCGTGTGACCGAGAGGTATCTCTGGGCCCACTCGGTAGGACATCATCATAATGTGCACAATGTGATCAAGGAGTTGATTATGGGATGATGTGCTACGGAACGAGTAAAGAGACTTGCCGGTAACGAGATTGAACAAGGTATCGGGATACCGACGATCGAATCTCGGGCAAGTATCGTTCCGCTAGACAAAGGGAATTGTATACGGGATTGATTAAGTCCTTGACATCATGGTTCATCCGATGAGATCATCGTGGAACATGTGGGAGCCAACATGGGTATCCAGATCCCGCTATTGGTTATTGACCGGAGAGTCATCTCGGTCATGTCTGCATGTCTCCCGAACCCGTAGGGTCTACACACTTAAGGTTCGGTGACGCTAGGGTTATAGAGATATAAGTATGCGGTAACCCGAAAGTTGTTCGGAGTCCCGGATGAGATCCTGGACGTCACGAGGAGTTCCGGAATGGTCCGGAGGTAAAGAATTATATATATGAAGTGCTATTTCGGCTATCGGGACAAGTTTCGGGGTCATCGGTATTGTACCGGGACCACCGGAAGGGTCCCGGGGGTCCACCGGGTGGGGCCACCTGCCCCGGGGGCCACATGGGCTGTAGGGGGTGCACCTTGGCCTACATGGGCCAAGGGCACTATCCCCAAGATGCCCATGCGCCAAAGGGACAAGAGGAGGGGAGAGTCCTAAAAGGGGAAGGCACCTCCGAGGTGCCTTGGGGAGGATGGACTCCTCCCCCCCCTTGGCCGCACCCTTCCGTGGAGGAAGGGGCAAGGCTGCGCCCTCCCCCTCTCCCTTGGCCCTATATATAGTGGGGTGAAGGGAGGGCAACTTAACCTAAGCCCTGGCGCCTCCCTCTCCCTCCCATGACACACCTTCCTCCTCCCGCAGCGCTTGGCGAAGCCCTGTTGGAATCCCGCTACTTCCACCACCACGCCGTCGTGCTGCTGGATCTCCATCAACCTCTCCTCCCCCTTGTTGGATCAAGAAGGAGGAGACGTCGCTGCTCCGTATGTGTGTTGAACGCGGAGGTGCCGTCCGTTCGGCGCTAGGATCGTCGGTGATTTGGATCACGACGAGTACGACTCCATCAACCCCGTTCTCTTGAACGCTTCCGCGCGCGATCTACAAGGGTATGTAGATCCACTCCTCCCTCGTTGCTAGATGACTCCATAGATAGATCTTGGTGACACGTAGGAAAATTTTGAATTTATGCTACGTTCCCCAACAGTAGGTATATATAGGAGGAAGAAGTACGTCGGTGGAGCAACAGGGGGCCCACGAGGGTGGAGGGCGCGCCTGGGGGGAGGTAGGCGCGGCCCCTACCACGTGGCCTCCCTGTTGGTTGCTTGACGTAGGGTCCAAGTCTCCTGGATCTTTTCGTTCCAAAAATCACGTTCCCGAAGGTTTCATTCCGTTTGGACTCCGTTTGATATTCCTTTTCTTCGAAACCCTAAAATAGGCAAAAAGCAACAATTCTGGGCTGGGCCTCCGGTTAATAGGTTAGTCCCAAAAATAATATAGAAGTGTATAGTAAAGCCCAATAATGTCCAAAACAGTAGATAATATAGCATGGAGCAATCAAAAATTATAGATACATTGGAGACGTATCAGTGTCATACCTAGTGCATCGGGTCCAATGAAAATCTTTTGTGACAATGCTGGTGCAATTGCCTTGGCAAAGGAATCCGGATTTCACAAGAGAACCAAGCACATCAAGAGACGCTTCAATTCCATCCGCGACCAAGTCAAGGAGGGAGACATAGATATTTGGAAGATACATACGGATATGAATGTTGCAGACCCATTGACTAAGCCTCTCTCACAAGCTAAACATGATCAGCACTAAGACTCCATAGGTGTTAGAATCATTACTGTATAATCTAGATTATTGACTCTAGTGCAAGTGGGAGACTGAAGAAAATATGCCCTAGAGGCAATAATAAAGTTGTTATTTGTATTTCCTTATATCATGATAAATGTTTATTATTCATGCTAGAATTGTATTAACTGGAAACTTAGTACATGTGTGAATACATAGACAAACAAAGTGTCACTAGTATGCCTCTACTTGACTAGCTCGTTGAATCAAAGATGGTTAAGTTTCCTAACCATAGACATGAGTTGTCATTTGATTAACGGGATCACATCATTAGAGAATGATGTGATTGACTTGACCCATTCCGTTAGCTTAGCATTTGATCGTTTAGTATACTGCTATTGCTTTCTTCATGACTTATACATGTTCCTATGACTATGAGATTATGCAACTCCCGAATACCGAAGAAACACTTTGTGTGCTATCAAACGCCACAACGTAACTGGGTGATTATAAAGGTGCTCTACAGATGTCTTCGATGATACTTGTTGAGTTGGCATAGATCAAGATTGGGATTTGTCACTCCGATTGTCCGAGAGGTATCTTTGGGCGCTCTCGGTAATGCACATCACTATAAGCCTTGCAAGCAATGCAACTAATGAGTTAGTTGTGGGATGATGTATTACGGAACGAGTAAATAGACTTGCCGGTAACGAGATTGAACTAGGTATTGAGAAACCGATGATCGAATCTCGGGCAAGTAACATACCGATGACAAAGGGAACAACGTATGTTGTTATGCGCTTTGACCGATAAAGATCTTCGTAGAATATGTAGGAACCAATATGAGCATCCAGGTTCTGCTATTGGTTATTGAACGGAGATGAGTCTCGGTCATGTCTACATAGTTCTCAAACCCGTAGGGTCCGCACGCTTAACGTTCGGTGATGATCGGTATTATGAGTTTATGTGTTTTGATGTACCGAAGGTAGTTCAGAGTCCCGGATGTGATCACGGACATAACAAGGAGTCTCGAAATGGTCGAGACATAAAAAATGATATATTGGACGGCTACATTCGGACATCGGAAGGGTTTCGAGTGATCTCGGAGAAAAGTGCCGGAGGGGTTACCGGAACCCACCGGGGACTAATGGGCCTTAATGGGCCCTAGTGAAGAGAGAGAGGGGCTGGCCAGGGCAGGCCGCACGCCCCCTCCCCATGAGTCCGAATAGGACGGGGAAGGGGGGGCGCCCCCCTTGCCTTTCCCCTCTCCCACTCCTTCCTTCCCCCTCCTAGTGGGACTAGGAAAGGGGAGTCCTACTCCCACTAGGAGGATGACTCCTCCTCTTGGCGCGCCCTCCTAGGGCCGGTCGGCCTCCTCACCTTGCTCTTTTATATACGGGGGTAGGGGGCACCCCATGACACAAGTTGATCATTGATCTTTTAGCCGTGTGCGGTGCCCCCCTCCATCATAATCCATCTCGGTCGTATCGTAGTGGTGCTTAGGCGAAGCCCTGCGTCGGTAGCTTCATCAACACCGTCGTCACGCCGTCGTGCTGACGGAACTCTCCCTCGATGCTCTACTGGATCGTGAGTTCGTGGGACGTCATCGTGATGAATGTGTGCAGATCGCGGAGGTGTCGTACGTTCGGTACTAGGATCGGTCGATCGTGAAGACGTACGACTACATCAACCGCGTTGTCATAACGCTTCCGCTTACGGTCTACGAGTGTACGTGGACGACACTCTCCCCTCTCGTTGCTATGCATCACCATGATCTTGCGTGTGCGTAGGATTTTTTTTTAAAACTACTTTGTTCCCCAACATGTCGGAGGGCGAGTGGAGGTGTGTCTCCTGCGGATATCGCGAGATTTGGTTGGTGGTTGTCTTTGGTGGATCCGCTCGAATCCTGTCTTTGTTCGTCTTGTTCATGTGTATTCAGGTTGGATTCTTTCGATCTAAAATTCTCTTTATCGGCAGCGGTTGCTGTTCTGGGGCATTAGTCTTATGGGACCTTAGCACGACAACTTTCCGACTATCTACTACAACAAGTTGTGTCCGGCTCCAGCAAGGGAGGGGCGATGACAACGGCGCGTCTTCGGCTTGTTTCAGTGCTTGTAGTTGCCGTTAGTTGGTTTATGAATTTAGATGTAATTTTTATTATCTCTAGTGTTCGTTGTACTGTCATGATTGAAGATGAATAGATCTACAATTTCCCGCAAAAATAATAATAATACAAGTAAAACATTTTAGGTGCACACAGCTAAAAAGATAAAAAGAAAGAGAAGAAATTGAAATTCAAACCATTATCTGACATGTATGTCCGTCCACAACCGGTCGTGCACATCTCCTTGATGGACATCAACACGTAACCCAAACCATGCTTGTGAACATGAACTACCGCACAACTTGAAAGGCCTGAAATAAATTCATGTTCACAATCTCAAGATGTCTTCTCCCACTGAATTGTGAACATGAACGTCTTATCGACTACGAAAGTGTTTATGACAACTTCATATCTTAAGATGATGGCGTTTTCTCGATCTCTATAAAGTGTTCATAGGAGTAGAATGTAAATATGTGCGTTTATAGACGTGAGTATATAAATGTATGTACGAGCCTATGTACCTTGTTAAAAGAAAATTCCATTCTCTCATGTGCCGCCTGCCTAGAAACCAGGCCCGCATGCAAATAAAGGAAGATAAGCTAAACTCACCTGCCTGCAAACCAGGCCCACGTGTCAGAATCACTACCGGCGTTCGAACGCTAGTGGTGAGCGTACGTGGGCGCCATGAAGCAGCTCGATGATGTTGCCACCAGTGCCGTGTCCAACAGTTCTAAGAAAAGTATGCGTCGACTCCTACCACGTCTCGACTTCATATTTCATCACCTCATGCCTCATGGCGCCGACCAGAGGAGAGTGGCGAAGTATGGCAACATGAAAGCGTAGATTATTTCTATCATTCTATGAGATTTCTATTGGGAAAATTTCTGGTATGCAGCTGCCGCATCAGATGAAGTCAAACCGACCATCACAACTCCTGGTGCTACCCATACTATAGTAGTATGAACCATACTGAGCAATCTTGGTTTTGTTCGATGTCCTGCCAAGAGCCAAGCGTTTTATTTTACTGCTGTACTTACTAAACAATTAAGCAGAGTACTGGCTGGGTTTGGATCTAACGATTAACGTTGTTGGATACTTAATTAGGTTAGTACTCCCTTCATTCCATAATATAAGACATTTTTGCAAGCTATGTCACGTCTTATATTATAGGACTAAGGGAGTATCAATTAGTTGAGAGAGAGAGAGAGAGAGAGAGAGTTAGAGTTTCGGTTTTTTGTTTGTTTGTCTCGGTTTGATCAGGTATGTCTTGTTTACGCAAAGGGCTGGGGCTTAAGGTTGTGTTTGGTAGGTGTTCTTATCCTAGTATTGTTGTTCCCATTTGAGACATGCTAAGTCTAGCCACATTAAGTACATGCAAGGTACGGGTGTATGTGTTAAGACATGCTGAGTTGAGACTTTGTTCGGTAGCTTGCACGAGCTAGACCTGTTGTGTTGCGGTTGTGTTCGGTAGTCTGTATCGAAGGTAGGCTGCATCAATGAAGTTTTTGGCAACAATACAATATTCGAAAGACATTTCGACACTTCACTAATAATTCGAGCATTAAAGCATCATCATTTCAACATAATCTAAACAAATGATAAATTATTTCGACTATATGTGAATAAGAAGAAAAAACAATAATTAACACATAACTGGAGCAATAAAACGCTTTGAAACATAATCGTAGTAAAAATAAGCATCATAAAATGAACCAGTACATCAGTAGATTCATATAACATAAACAACAAAACCATAATTTGCAGCAGTGCATCACTAAATTCCATATTACATAGCTCCATATTACATAGCCTCATTCAAAGTCCACATTATAATAGGCATTACAAAAGGGATAGTCTCAACACGCATCGGGAAAATATCTAGTACTCCCATCCTTGGGGTACTCCCGGTGCCCCAAGTTCAAAACAAATATTAAATGTTTCCAAAACTTCTGAAAAAAAAATTGTCAATGTTTAAAAGGAATGTAACTACAACCCTTAAAAATTTCAGGTCTAAACTCCAAATGTACATTGAGAAACAAAAATGAGAAATCCAGGTGTGAATAGTGTCCATGTTGATTTTATCTTTTTTACACTATTCATGCCAGATTTTAAAATTTTGTTTCTCAATGTACATTATAAGTTTGGACCTGAAATTTTTAGGGATTGTAGTTACATTCCTTACGAACATTTACAATTTTTTCAGAATTTTTTGAAACACTTATAAATGTTGTTTTTAAACTTGAAGCACCGGGAGTACCCCATGGATAGGAGTACCTGATACTTCCCCAACACGCACCAATTACAAAAGAACCCATCGTACAAGTTGTTGGGGGAGAATATCACATGAAAACCATGTGGAAAAGATGAAATTTCAAAACAATCTCAATAGAACATGGAATGTTAAGAGGGTGATGTTTTATTGCCAAATAAAAGTTCAAGTTCAAGCATATTACAGGATGTGAGCTATAAAAATAACAAAATCAGCATCGAACGGTGTCGAACACAGTAACAGCACTATTAATTGTTGAATTTGTTGTTTTCATGTCTCACATCTTGTAGAGTGTTTCAAGTTGGAATTTTACATGACAGTAAAACATCACATCCTAACATCTTCATGTTTTTTCTGTTTTTTTTCTGACTTCCAAACCAACATTTTTTTTTGAATGTTGGTTTCCATGATATTTTCCCAAAGCTGTTGTATCCTGGTGCAATTACCTCCTTGCACAACCTATTTCTATGAGCGAAAGGACATTACAAGAAAATTTCCCATTTGAGTAAAATGTTACTAGTACAAAATGTATTGAAAAAATCCTTCGACATACAGAAATCGAAAGGGGGCAGATTCCAAAGAGCAATTGGCCTCACAAACCAGCAAAAAAGGTCCAAAACAAAAGAGGAATTCTTCAGATCAGACCGACCAATCCGACAACGGGGCACAAGGATGATGGA
The DNA here is from genome assembly GCF_002162155.2 of Triticum dicoccoides. Lineage (NCBI taxonomy): Eukaryota > Viridiplantae > Streptophyta > Magnoliopsida > Poales > Poaceae > Triticum > Triticum dicoccoides. The sequence continues at coordinate 180,220,524 of NC_041392.1, read as the reverse complement.
TCAACCCCACGCGCGCCCGGATCACGAGAAAGCGACGGATCAATTCTGCCCTGCGTGGCCTTGCACCTCTCGCAGCGGATCGCATCGCACGGCGGCCAGCCGCTCGCCGGATTCCATCCCGCCATATAAAAATGCGGCCTTTTGCCACCCATGGCGCTTTCCGCCCGTCCCTTCCCTTCCCCTCCCCGGCTCCGCAGCTTTTCGCGTCGCGCGGCAGCCGCCGGGGTGACGCCACGGCTGACCAGAGTCCATCCATATAAGCCGAGACCGCGACACGCGGGCGCGGCCGCCGACCAAGAAAGGCCGAGAGCAACACTGCGCACCCTGAAATCCGAACCCACGCGCGCGCGGTATCCTTCCAGAAGCCCTCGCAGATCCATCCGGCCATGGCCGCGGGCGCGGCGGGCGTGCCGCCGGCGCAGCTGGGGTCGCTGTGGTCGACGCTCGAGGACCAGCGGGGCGCGCGGGGGGACGTCCCGCTGCTCTCGTCGGCGTGGAGCCTGCCGGGCTCCCAGGCCGGCGGCGGCGACGGGGGGCCCAAGCAGGGGCTGCTCCGCCGCGCCGGCGCCGCGGTGGCGGGGGCGTGGGGCGCGCTCTGCGACGGGGCGGCCGAGATGTGGGCGTTCGCGCGGGCCGACCGCCGGAAGCCCGTCTTCGCGGCCAAGGTCGGCCTGGCGCTCGCCCTCATCTCCTTCCTCGTCTTCCTCCGCGAGCCGCGCGACATCGTCAGCCACTCCGTCTGGGCCATCCTCACCGTCGTCGTCGTCTTCGAGTTCAGCATCGGTAACGCGCCAGTCCACGCCGCTTCTCCGCCATTTCCCCCGTTCCGTTGCGACGGTTTCTGTACTGTGCCATTCTTGGTTCGAGGTCTCGGGGAAAACTCGTTGACTTTCTTCAACATTCCCCGTGACTTGATCTCGTAATGCTAAATTTAGGCCTCTGTCATGTGCCCATTTTATGCCCGGGTGCATCAGTGACTTGAGCATGTCAATTTTAATTTAGGGTAAACATTTTGCCGTGCGATTCTGCTCACATATGCGGATCAGAAGTTCTTGTTGCAGTGAAGAACACGCGAACCTGTCAGGCTTAGATTTCAGGAGTGTAAAGTCTATGTCAAGAGCCTCTCAATCAGAAAGAGAAGTCTGTATCAACATCATTTAGAGTGAGATATTTCACTGCTAAGGGACACAGAGAATTTTGTCTTCCATCAGCTCCTGTCAATTGACCTCCCATTATTGCTGGTGATGCAAGAAACGTGCACGCTACTATCGGAACTTGAGATAGGCAGATTAATCTAGTGGTGTTCCTATAATTTATACTGATCACCCGTAGATTCTGTCTTTTCTGTATTGTTTAGGCTCTGGGCCACCACTTAGAAAGTGATCTAGTTACCTTTTTCTTTAAGAAAACGTCATTAGTTTATCTATGAGCGATGGGAAGCACCACTAAATTTTATTGCTGGAGATTGTACTTGGGACCACTTTGATCTTAGACCTGCTGTTGAACTTACTATACGGAATGGTAGAAATACATATGACTAAAGAAATGAATGTTGTTCTGTAGACAAACTACTAGTATTTGACCAAAGGCACCTGTAGTTCTCAACTGGTATTCTTATTTCCTGGGATGTTGCTTGCTGGTCTTCCATAATATCATTGTGATGCAGAAGTCAATCATAATGGTAGTGGTATTTTTGAATTTTATATCGCTGGCTTCATGGCTTGCATGTTTGTTCCTTAGCCTGCTCAATGAGGTGTTTGGCTCCATATATGAAGTGGTTATGTTTTTTTTACCTAGTTGTATTTTGTAAACTTTTCACAATGAGTGTTTGGAAGTACCGCTAACCTCTGTTACTAGAGATTCTAGTTGAATGATTGGAACCCTTCATTGTAGTACCGATTGTAGAACTCACACAGATGCACACTCGCACTGAAGATTGTTTCTTTCTCATGTGAATTTTCTGGTCTTCAAAATACCATTTCAATACATAAAACATCAGTTATTTATCACTCTGTCTTACCTAGGTCTCAATATGGTGCTCTGTTTGTTTGTACACCTGCAAATAGTAGGAATTCCCCTTCAGTAACCTGGTCCGCTATTATGCAGGTGCAACATTGAGCAAAGGTTTCAATAGGGGTTTAGGAACTCTTACTGCAGGAGGGCTTGCTCTAGCAGTTGCCGAATTGTCCAAAAACTTGGGTGCATTGGAAGAAGTGATCCTTATTATAAGCATCTTTACTGTTGGTAAGCATTGGGGCATGCTGCGATCATTTCCTGGTGCATTTTATACAGGTGTATCTAATTTGTACGCCTCTACTTTTATGTTTTTGACTGCTAGGTTTTATCACAAACTTGGCAAAGCTACACCCAACGATGAAGCCTTATGAATATGGATTTCGTGTATTCTTGTTGACATTCGTTTATGTCATGGTCTCTGGGTACAATACAGGGAAGTTCACTGATACGGCTGTAAGTAGATTTGTATTGATTGCTCTTGGTGCTGCTGTCAGTCTGGGAATCAATATAGGCATTCACCCAATCTGGTCTGGAGAGGATTTGCACAATTTGATCGCAAAGAATTTTGCTGGTGTTGCAAAATCCTTAGAAGGTAATACCCCACCCCAACCCTTAATATAATGATGCTTAGAATCACAGTATTTGTCAACTATACATTGCTAAAAAAAGTTAGAAAATATTAGTTGTTGTAATATTGCAATGCCGTAGGGTATATCCCTCTTTATCCCTAAACTGTCTCCTAATGTAGCATTCACATTAAGCCACGTCACTCTAAAAGAAAAGTAGCTGGATTATATCCAGGATCGACCAAGTCCGTTAGATCTTGGCAGTTGGGACAGTCATGTCCTTTGGTTAAAAGACACATCCCTTGGTGAAATGATCTCTCTTTGTGGAAAGACAATTAAGATGTCTCAGTTTGTAACTTTCCAAAGGATGTGACAATTATAAGATTGCTTAACTGTGCCAGAAAACCAATCTACCAAAATTTGACATTTCAGTTGGTTTATGCACTTCAACAACATTTGGATTTTGCAACTCAATGCTTAAACATGCAATTTTTACATATAAATATTTCAAAATAAACACACTAAAACATTTAGTAATACCCGCAGCAAAGTGCGGGCTTTACACCAGTATACATCTGATTTTTATGCCTTCATTGACAATTTGGCTGTTCACTCTAGGCTGTGTCGATGGATATCTGAAATGCATGGAGTATGAAAGGATTCCTTCAAAAATTCTTGTATATCAAGCTTCTGATGATCCTCTATATAGTGGGTACAGGGCAGCTGTCGAGGCGTCAGCGCAAGAGGAAACCCTGGTTCAGTTTTTGCTCTAAAGCTAACACTTCTATTTGGGTTATCTCACCTTTTCTGTTAATTCTGACTCGGTCCTTTTGTATGTGCTCTAGCTAGGTTTTGCTATATGGGAACCGCCCCATGGTCCGTACAAAACGAGGAACTATCCTTGGAAGGGTTTCACTAAAGTTGGTGGAGCATTGAGGCACTGTTCCTTTGCGGTTATGGCATTGCATGGTTGCATTCTTTCAGAAATTCAGGTTTGCTAATTTAGTTTACTCGACAACCTGTTGAACTTCTGCATTTATTACCTAAACAAATGTATATTTGATTTTCATTGTAGGCACCGCCAGAAAGCAGAAGGGTTTTCATTTCAGAAATTCATAGAGTGGGCAGAGAAGGCGCTAAGGTGTTGCGCGAGCTTGGAGACAATGTGAAGACAATGACCAAGTTGAGGTCTTCAGATATTCTACTGGAAGTTCATTTGGCAGCTGAGGAGTTGCAAAAAAAGATTGACGAGAAGTCATATCTTCTGGTGAACACTGAAAGATGGGACACTAGCAAGCGAGCTGAAGGAATAAAAGATGCCATAAATGGCAACAGCGCGGCGGCAAAAGAGAATAAGAATGAAGTGACGGAGCCTACTATTGCCGATCAAACTGCGGCTCAGCATTATAAGAGCTTTGCTGCTGCTTCGTTTCTTAGCCGATATGATTCATCAGCAACTATAGACGGCTACAAGACGCTACTATCCTGGCCTGCACGCAGATCATTCCATCCAAACTTGCCGCTCGAAGACGAGGAGTCAAAAACATATGAAAGTGCAAGTGCCTTGTCCTTGGCCACATTTGCCTCGCTCCTAATCGAGTTTGTTGCCCGGTTACAGAATGTTGTTAACGCATTTGAGGAGCTGAGTGAGAAGGCTAATTTCAAGGACCCTGTGGAGGAGCCTGTTGCAGTTAGCATAGATAATGGCGGGCTTCTCGCTAAAATATGCAAGTCTGTTGGGCTGAAGAGTTGACATCGACGATGACTCTGCAAGGTCCCTCCACCTGGAAACCTTGGCACTCACTTTTGTGATTCAGTTTGTTTAATAATTTTGGACAATGACATGTGTATAATACAAAACTCGTGTGTGTGTGCAATGAAAACATTGACGGGGTGCGTTGCTAATGGAGCTCCTGTTTGCCGCCACTAAGTTGATCAATATGGTAACTTTGTTGAACCTTGTATTTCTAATGTTAACATGTTGAAGCACTCTGTAAATAACATGTTATTGTTCGATAGTTGGTAGTTGCACGCGCAGCTCAATGTCATGTATAATGTGTGCAAGAGAGATGTCTCCTGACCTACCTGATGATGGGAAGGTAGCTGTGTTTTAGTTTGCTCATGAGTCACCATAATGCTTTTGTTGTGAGCTTTCTTTTAATGCATTTCTATGCTTTGTTACACTCTGCTCAAAGGTGTGATGTTGCTTTCCATGTGTTGGTGAGGTTTGTTTGGACATGAGACTTATGTTGCTTGAGTTAAACATTATGTGTAGCCTCCACGCGATATTCCAACCAAAAACTCCTGTATATTGGACAGAAAATACAGAAATAAATAAATCAGAAATCACATAGCTGCTACTCATTTGAAATTGATATGCTTCACCACTTAGTCTTACGAGTGGATGAGATATACTCTACAGCATACCCATAGGTATGCAGAGTTCTGCTTCTTTGGTATATATACAGCAGAGAAAAATTACAGGTACTGGCTATATCTATTCACCTTTCTTCCAATTTGGTTTTCCTATACCCCTTGTTTAACTACATCCATTATATAGTTATGGCAGCTTCGGTCGCAGAATTGCGCGTCGAAAAGGTGAGCGCATGGTCAGGCGAACACGGGGCGATCATCTGCCTGTGCCATTTAAAGAAGTTGACTGCGCAATGCTTTCGAAAGGAAGAACGGAACCATGCTTGCTTTCTGTGGCCTGCTGCAGTCTGACTGAGCCCATCCGATCTGATTCTCGTCGTTGTCATACGCAACTAACTTCCCACGGAGGGAAACATCTGCAACAAGCAAAGGGAGAGAAAGGTGAGCTTGACAGAGATGGTTAGTGAAGCCATGGAAATGTGGCACACAAACGACCGGTCGCTACCTCCAATTACTATTGTTGAGCTGTGGCCAATCTCTGTTCCATCAAGCACCCCTAGGCAGACATTGCCCTTGTCCTGAAAATGAGGTACAGGAAAAGTATGATGGCGATGAACTCCGTAGAGGAAATGAGGTTGAAGTGATTACTGGGGTTTCCTGTGAACTTACGCTGATGATCAAGTAGTTCTCGGGAGAAATTGCGAACGTTCTTGGGATCACAAGCCATGCTTTGCTGAAATGCAGGAGCAAGGGCTTGAACAGTTGCTTCACATCATCCACAGACCTGAAAAGTATGAAGTTTTAATTCTACATCCATTGCGATGATAAAAAACCAAACGATGTTTTGAGAACTAACAGATTTCCAGCACATTACCTCACTGGAAAATTAGGCTTCATGCAAAAAGGCAGCGTTTGATCTGATTTATCGTGTACAAAGCCTGGAGAGACCGCTTCGAGCTGTTGAATTACAAGATCGTAATAAGGTATATGCAGCATGGAATTAACTGAACTTGTTTCATCTGTTGGAGAGTTACTGCAAAAACTCACCGAAGCAATCACGCTTGTGTATATTTCATGCGGAAAATAAGTGTATGAGCTCCCGCTGTCGAAGATCACTTGAGTCAGCTTCCCAGCCTGCTCTCGCACATTAAGCTCCTGACCTCCATAGTTCACTTTCTGTACTATCGTGCTGTACACGTCCCTGACAGTACACAAAATGCAAAACTGCAGTCAGATACGCGTTCTAACCTCAACAAAGTGAATTTTCATATAATGGATCACAAGAAGCGCAATGTTTTTATGTATGGTCAAGGGAGATCCTTTTCACAGCATAATGCATGAATATACTATAATTCGACGGTGTGATGCTCTATCAATTGCTATGGCTACTGAAAAAAAGGGGCCACTTCAGTTGTGGAAGCGACACAAATGTTAGAAAGAAGTAAAGAACAAAGCAACATTGCAGAGCAGTTGGGCAAAGTTTCCATTTGCAGTTTGAGTCCTGAGAGCGACAGGAATTGGTTAAGATTTCTTGAAGATTTGCCGCAAGCGGGGCATGCCGTATCCCGCCGAAGACGACGCGGGGTACCATGCTATTCATGGCAGAAATGATGGCCACATGCGAGAATAATCTTCAGACAAGGGAGGGGGGAGACTCACTCTGGACCGTTGCGGACGGGAACCCATGTCATTCCCCATCTGGGAACGTAATCATCACCGAGAAACATGTAGCCGCTACTGCTGGGATCCGTGGCGATGCAATGGCCGAAAACGTTGGAAATGATCCCTTGCTTGGCTAGCTGGGTAGGGAGGCTCATTGCCCCGTTGCTGAGGCCAAGGATCCCATCAGTACTTGCTGGTGAGTCCAGAAGCTTTCCTTGTTGATCATGTGCACACCTAACAGATGGTACACAAAATGGGCAGTTTGTTAGCATACAGACATCACCACCCATCTCTGAAGATTGAACAGGTTTGGTTATCGGAAAAAGGCGTGCCGTACCCGAAGACGAAGTCCATGTTTTCCCTCTCACCGTCCGCGGTGACCAGTCGCATGTTGTCCCTCGCAAGCACGCCGGCAGAGGAGCTTCGGTCCGCATACGCGATCTCATAGTCGCATTGTTTGCAGGTGTCACAGTAATTTTGGTTGCCTTGCAATTCCTGACAATGTGAATCCTTAGGTGGAACTATGTTTTCTTTTGCGGGCTTATACAAAGGATGAGGCCCCTGTAATAAGAAGATACGAAGCCGATCACGAACACAACTTTGGAAATCAGGATCATGATGGAATGTGACTGAAAATGGCACTCACCTTTGTGCAATTTGTGCAGGGAGCATCACACTGGATCCATGTGAGTGCACTCCCTGTATCAATATCAAGAAAATAGGGCCTTGCAGGATTGCCAATGTTTACAGAAGTGTAGTACTGCCTGCATATTAAAAGGTGGAACAATCAGAAGAAGAACAATGCCATGTTAGTACCGAACATTGCACCGTATTCTTAATAGGCAACAGAATCGAAGAACAGGACTTTGTCAAAGATTAATCATGCGAGCAGAAAGATTAATCTGAACACCAAAATGTTGACTTTGTGAGGTCGACGGTGTAAGTCTTTGCTTGCTGGTTTATACTACCAGTAGCGACATGCCTATATCTAAATACAGGCTTGTAAGTACTATTTTAATATGTCGACGGTCAAATATGCTTATAAACCCAGCATGACAGGACAGAGATGCAACATTCCAAAGAACAAATCCCTGCTGGGCCAGTTAGTTAATTACCTTGACTAATTCCTGCAAGGAAGGATTCAACTCACTCATGTGTGGTTCATTTCCTTTTGATAGGTTATTCATGTGAAATTATTATTCGTTTAAAAATATATGTTTTTAATAGAATATTCGTGCTGTGGAATTTGCAAAGTGTACGAGAAAAAGACACACTAATATGCGAAAAATAAAGGAATCGAGAGCGAAGATGAGAAGTTATTAAACAGATTGAGATTAAAGTGACAAAAATGGTGATCCAACCGAAGTCCCTGGAAAATGCGACTGGGAAACTCCGAGAAGACAAGAACCAAATGCGCACGGAATCAACCAAACCAACCCAAGGCCAAGAAACAAACTTCCTTCCGTCGTAGGATGCAAAAAGAATCCAGGCGGCGGAAAGGAGCAAATTGTGCCTTTAGGCGAAAGGGACTCGAATTCCTGCGCCGGCCTGTTTCACGCACCTCTCCGGCAGCACGGCCGTGGTCGAATCCCTCTCCGCCGCCGCGGCCTTGACGCCGGCGGCGGCGGGCTTGGGCTTGGGGTGCAGCGGCAGGAGGAAGGAGGAGGCGCGCCCCTCGCCCCATTTCCAGTCCTCCTCCCCGGAGAAGGAGAAGGAGTAGAGGCCGTAGCAGTGCGCCGCCACCGCGAACGCCGCGAGCACCACCAGCGGCGCCGTGGCCAGCCGCAGCAGCCTCCACGCCCGTCCCAGGGCCGCCGGCGCCGGCGCCTCGCTCCTGGGCGACGCGTCCCGGCCCCCGCCGTCGGCGTGGTCCGGGAGGGCGATCACGACGACGCCATGCAACGGCGTCGTCGTGTCCTCCCCCGACAGCAACGGCGTGGCCGCCATCTCCGGCGAGGCCTGTAGAGATGTAGCTCCGGCTGTTGCAAGCTTGAGAGGAGGAGGAGGAGACGGTCGTGGACGCGAAGGAAGGGAAGGAGCGCGCGACGCGACGCTATGGTGATGCGATGCTGGCTGGGTCGTGTCGTGTGCTTGGTTTGGGTTTGGTATATTATGGCTCGCCGTCGCCGGCTGGGCTGCGGCTGCGGGTTTTGGATGCTTGCGACTGTGCGCGCGGGCTGTGTGCGACTGGGCCTGAGCCATGCCCGCTTGGGTTGACCTCTTCTTAAGAAGAGGAGAGGAGGGCGGAATTGGAAGGTAGCAAAGTGAAGTTTGCAGCAGCGGCAGCAAGGTCATTGTCGTTGGCGCTCTCCGGCAAGCGTGGCCGCTTCTGTGTTGCTGATGTTGTTGATCCGGAGGCCGCACGCAGGCTCTCCCGCTGCGGCGTGCCGACCGGGATGGTGGTGGTGGTGGTGGATGACCTCTGGGGTGTGCGGTATAAGTGTCGACCGGCGGTGAATTCCACCTTTCATCCTCTTACTTGTGCATTTGTGACACTTTCTTGTAATATTAACCAGTAAAAAAATCAAGTAAATAGCGGGGAAAAAACTACCGCAATTTGGGTCATGGTTTTCAAAAACTACAACGTTATTTTTGCTTGACTGATGCGGTGATGCCTACCAACTTGAGTATAATTTGCTGCAAAGAAACGCTGGTTACCCGTTCGGCTCACATTGAAGTTGACATCCGCGGCCCGCCTGTCAGGTCAGCTCCGTTTGATTGACCGTTAAGTTGGACACGGGCCCACGTGTCATCATCAACACTCCTCTCTCAAGCCTTTTCTCTCCTTGCCATTTCATCGAACACTGCACATGTTGTCCTCCAGACTCAGCCGTAGGCAACGAGGCGCAGACTGCCAGTGGCGGATCTAGAACTTGACAATCGTGGGGACAACATTATAATGGGTAGCATTTTTTCTTCTTCTCAAAACACGTTACAAATAGTTAACAAAGTACTGAATACACATATGAATGCACTGGTAAAAAAGATCTACCAATTGTATATGGGGGCCATGGCCCCCACCCCACCACCCCTAGATCCGCCACTGCAGACTGCTATACATGCCGACCCCCGGACTCCCCCCTCCGGAGCTCGGTGGCGACGCCGGCTGGGTTGGTCCTATAGAGGCGGACCTTGCTGCCGCAGCTCTCCTCCCAGATCGGATCACGGCTGCTACCGTAGAGGTGGAAGTAAACAATGTGATTTCGCTCTGTTTTTTTTTATTCTATTTTTCTACAACTTTGACTTCTATACCAAGTAAATGCCATAATTACAACTTTAAAATTCAGCCGGATTCTTGTAGATTGAGTTTTAACTGCACACTAATTAACGCGCACACATATAGTACTAGTACTACTCACTTTAATTCTGCAAATTCAACAATAATCGTGCATTAGCTATACTATTATTTGGAAAATCATATTTCGCCCGTCAACATTAATATGATGATTCGGTTGTTTCTTATTGCATGTTTTCTTAGAATGTTCGAAAGTGCCTAACCACTGCGATTTTATTGCTGATTTGCATGCCCGTAATTCGGGTATGCCAGTCACCGTATACGAGTTTCTGCGTCCTATAATCCGGGCACATCGGAACCTGAGACGATCACACCGCACCACTATTATTGAGATTGAGAGGGGAGAGCCGTTGATTCTCGTACATGGCTGTCCAAATCATTGGCTGGCTCCTTGAGTCGTGGCGGCTTGTAATTACCAGGCCGGGGCTTGTCCATACGTACTTGGGGTCGTGCTGCGCAGTTGGTGGCACAGCGACAGGGCCTTGACCATGCCGCCTCCCACACCCACACACGTAGCTAAGATTTCCCACGGTGGGATATATTTCTTCCCCATCCCCCGGGAAACCGTGGGTTTGTGGACTCGCACGCCTCTTTCCCAGGCGTCAATTCCAGGGGATATATTTGGCTGCATCCCCTCCCCTCCCTCCCCTGCGACGATCGATGCGTTTTCTTCCTTTCTTGGTCACGGCAGGGGGGCGCATACGCGTATGTAAGCCGACATGCGTACATGCTTGATTTTTTCTTATCTTTTTTTGAAGCAATCGTAGCCGTAGATGGTTGATAATTGCATGATTGGATATGCTGCTGTGGTGGTAGCCATTGTAGGAGGACGGGGTTGGACTTTCTTGCACACCAAATTGGTTGGATCGAGGGCCGGGGGTTAAGTAAGGCGTGGAAGCTTTAGGGTTGGTTCGTAGAGGCCTAGAGGGTGATTTGTAGGTAGCTAGCTAGTCCGATTGCTTAGTTAAGGTTTGCGTCCTAAGCAACGTAAAATCTGTTGTTAACCCATCATTGTTAGCGGCTAGTTGGCCACCCTAGTTTTCTATTGGATGCTAGTTTAGGTGCGGTCTGTGCTTTCCACTACTATATGCCCGTTTTCTTTTGCGTGTTTCCGTTACAAAAGCATAGTTTAAAAGAGAGATATTCAACCACACAAGTGGTCAGAGTTAGTTGTGAATGTGGTGAAGTCCATTTCTATTTGAGAGGTATAAAGTCATTTTCAGTATTACTTCGACTATGGGGGAGGAGGGTGGCCAGTCCACGGACATGGATGCGGCAGACAGTCATCCAACGCTAGTCACATGCATTTTAACAACAGTTCGAATCAACCGGACAAAATTCGTTCAAACAAGTCCGGATTTCATATAAACATGACATATTTGATACAAATCGGACGAAAACGTTTATATTTTGCACATATTTTTAACTAAAATGGTAAAACTATGTGCACTTATGGTTGCGCGGAGCTCCACTCCCACGACACGGATACACTACACTAGTCTACGGCCGACCGCGACTTATCTTTCCCATGTCCGGCAGCCCGCTCACAGGACTGCTGGGAGCCCTGGAGGTATATGCTTCAGTGCAAAGGGCGGCTCACTTCCCCACCGCTCATCCGAGTGGAACCTCCGGCTGAAGGAAGCGGGCGCGTCAGCTTCTGTGGAGCCCAGATGGGGGCCGACGATGATCTGAGATAAAGAACCGGACAAGACACCGGTTGTGTACACCAGCGTTGCCTCGGCGGTGGCCTTTCTGGGACCCAAGCGGCGGCGGCTTCCCGTGTTCTACTTTCCCTCGATGTTGGCGACGGATGCGGACGCGTTGGCCGCCGGCTCGTTGATCTCCGCGCAACCCAATACTTTCTCTGCCTGCATGGCGCGGATATGCACTCGTCGACGACGGGCGGCACGGTCGAAGGAACTGGAGGCGCAGTACCATGCGCCATCGTTAACAGTAGCGACGATGGTCGTGCCGTCGTGCTCCCTGCCGTGCCGGCCCGGAGTAACTCGCCACTCCTCGGCGAGCTGGCTTGAAGCGACGATGTGCTGAACCACATGCCGGCTTGGGGCGGCGACTTGCTCCGTCGGGCTAGGTGAGGAAGGTAGAGCAACAGCAAGCTGCCTCGTTCGTATCCGACGGACTCGGCGGGCCACCCAACCGGCTTTAACGCTGAAGAATTGGTCATCCTGCTCATCGGATGCCATTGAAAGGGTGGAGAAAATGATGGAAGAAGGAGACGGGGAGCGACAGACTTGGTGGTGTGATTCTTGCCCGGTGTCTACCCTTGTTTAAATAGAGGGCAGACGGGAGAAGCTTGCCCGGTGTTGTGTTTAATGTCGGCCCGCTCGTGAACGGACGTGTGACCGGAGTAGGTTCTTCGGCTTCCACACGGATTTAATGAAGACGTTTGAATGCGGCGAGGAGGTGTGTTCAGTCGGGTGTGCAGCGGGTGGCGCCCTCGACAGGCACGCCACTTCAATGGCGGAGACAGTGAGAGGTCGCGTCCGCCCTGAGTCGCCTTCAAGCGACGCACTCTACAGGGGCATGAATGTGGGCAGTTGGCGCCGGGCGGGAAGCGAGAGCGGGAGAGGGGAGGGGTTTTTGGTGGGCCGGGGCAATCAGAAGCGGGTTTGGAATCAGTCCGGACTCTCGCGAATTCTCCCTACATTTGTCTCAGGTTTGCTCTTAGTCCTTAATCCGGATCGTGCTATAAATTCCAGACCGATACAGGTCGGCGTTGGATGGCTTCCGCCGTTCGAACAGCACGATCCGGATGCATGTGAAAGGTTTACGGGTCGGCATCCGAGATGCCCATAGTCCTTAACTATGGAAATGGTAAATATTTCATTATCGAAGCACTGCAAAGGTGGCTCTGGATGGAGCGGAGATGACTCTGGTAGGAGCTTAGTCAGCATGAAATATGACGAGAAAGAAATTAAAACAAAACATTTAGTGAAAAAAGTGGGAGGGGGAAATTGAGAAGAAAGCATAAAATTATAGTTTTTGTTGTAAGTTCAAAGAGAATCATGCAATCTAGAAAATTTTCTGTAATTCCTAGAACTATTTTTGTGTTATTTAACAGTGATCATAAGTACCGAATATGTAGTTTTTTTGTGTGTAATTTCCGCACCTATGCAATACGTGCACATTTGCCAGTACTCGTGCCAGAACTTGTCCAATTTGCTCGGTCGATCCGAAGCCCTGAACCCAATGGCGTCGCAGGCAATCTCGTAGGACGCAAGGAGGACACACGGCACGAGAGGGATCACAGTCAGACGGCGGCAGCGGCCGTTGAGCCAGGAGGAGCAGGCAGCGTCGATGAATTATTGCGCTTGACCATGCACGCATAGGGAGATGGCGGCTGCACGGTCAGCTTCAGGGAGCGCCTTTGAGTGCCGCGGAATCAATCAGCCCGCATGGCTCCAAGACTGCACACAGCAGCAGCAGCAGCAGCAGCAGCAACTAACGCAAAGCGCGCGCCGAGCGGATCGTTTTTCCCCCTTCCCGCTAACGATCCAACGCTGACGCCTTAACCCTCCCTCACCAAATAAAGCAGGGTTCGGTCGATCGTGCAGACGGGATGGATTCGTCGGTGGTCGTTACAAACAAGTTGATGATGAATCTCGTCGGTGAGTACATTGCTAGTTTGCTAGCGAGAGTGGAGCTGCAAAGGCGCGTAGGAGCACTCTGTTACTACTGTCAGTTAGATGCACCACCTCAGATTCTGCATGTGGTACAGATACTTCTTGCATGGCCAGAGCCCAGGCATACGAGAAGAGAATCATCGTCGTCGTTTTGGCTCGTTGCCCAGATCGGGCCGCGTCTGTACGAAGGCAGCGACAAATGCGGTTATGCTACTGGTCGGTCGACAGACAGGAGTGGAATCCGGAGATCGAAGGCGCGGCCTGCTCCCACTGATCTCGACGACAAGGACGACGCATGGGAAGAATCGGAGTTGTGCCGCCGTGAGCCCGCGAGCGGCCAAGCATATGCTACGCTGAACAGCGAACTGCCGGCCGGTCCTGCCGCACCGAACAGTGGGTGCCTGCCTAATGTGCCCTGCCGCTGCGGCGGCAGACGAACACCGGCTGCTTGGTGCGCCGTCGGCTTCCGTTTTCCGGCTTTTTGATCGTTGCGCGGTGGTTTTCGAGCTTTTCTAGGGCTCCGCTTTCCGTTTCTGAGGCCTTCTGGTTGGTGAGGATCTCTTTATGATGGTTCTGGTGGCACTTATATATGCATATATGTTCCAATCTCTTTTCGGAAAAGGGAGAAAAACTGCTGTTCAGACTTCAGATCTTTGTAGTTGAGCATTATATTCAGAATATCACTGCCAAAAATGCGGAGGCTAAAGAAAGGGGAAAGGAAACGATTTGGTCTGCAGTCTTCATATATACTACTAGTACTCGGTCTTCTGACGTTCGCTCCATCTGAACAAGATTCGGTTGGTTCGCCGGCTTTCAGCTCGCTTACGGTGAAGGCGGCAGCCGGTTGAGTTAACACCTGCAAGGACCCAAACGACGATCTCATTGCAGCTTGCCTAGCCTCGTTTATGATCCCAGCGATTTAATTAGAATTCTGTTACTAATTGGCTGAGTAATGCGCAATGGTCCTGACCAGCAATACTCCTTTGGTTACACATAAAGTATATGCTCACAGAACAGGTAGCAACTTCCTTTGGTTACCAGCACCAGACCTGGCCTAAAAGTTCCTCTGGGGAAGCCAATGGTCTCCCCATAGATGATTACTAGATGAAATCGAAGGACATTAGTATTTTGGCTATTGTGGATTCAAGTGTTGCAAATACTACTAGAAAAAAAAAGAGGGCATTCTTATTTTTTTCAAGAAAAAAAAGAGGGCATTCACGACTCCGATGAGGGAGGGCGATGACGGCGGCGTGCCTTCGGCTCGCTTCAGTGCTTGTAGTCGTCGCTTGATGATCTACGAACCTAGATGTAAATTTTACTTCTGATGTTCTTTATACTATCTTGATAGTTGATGAATAGATCGAAAGTTTTTTCGCACAAAAAAAAGAGGGCGTTCTGACGACTGTAAATTTGTTCCATCCGAAAAGATTCCAAACTCCACGGAGAGAATCCAAACAACTTGATTTCTATGATGAAAGAACCTCATCGATTTAATTGGCAGTGATACTTGCCCCAGTTATGCTCACAAATGGTGGCAACCCACATCTCTGTTCTTCTGGGGAAGGCCATTACATGATCGGCGGAATTCGTACAATAAGCATAGGTCTTCTCTATTTAAAATACTACTCCACAAATAGAAATGCTAAAATGCAATGGAAATTCGAAGAGAAGAGATTTGATAAACTATCTTAATGGGAGATTTGATAAACACAATGGAAATGCGAAAAAACAGTGTAACCTCCAGAGTGCCACTAGTGCCCGTCCTGTTCTTCGTGACCTGTTAAAAAATTACAGAGTCTAGGTAACATTTATGGAGGAACATGCCTAACCTGAAACAGAAAGGGCCAAGAGCCGATGCCCAATTTGTGGGTTTTTAGGCAGTGATTAAATAAGGCATAGGTAGAAGAAACTATTATTATAGGACAGTGGCTGTATCCCAGTAGAGCAAAAGTGCAGACAGACACCTATACTTTCAGCAGATAAGGCAGGCAACCACCATACTTAACATCATGCAGGGTTTTGGTCCATAACCACCAGCAGCTTAACTGGTCCTATCCTGCATGCATGCATGTTGGCTGGCTCTGTTTGCCACTTGCATAAGTGGGATTAGGCTATGACTACCTTCAAATCTAAACTAAACCCTGAGCAGACGACCGTGTATAATACACGGTTAGTTGGCCCAATCATCGTCGGTCCCTCGTTTTCAGACAGCGTAGATGCAAAAAAAAAAATTCAAAGAGGTCGAACTCCATGGAAATTTTCCTGTGGAATTGCGTTCAAAGTTGGGCATACATAAAAATTTCTTATGATCTCTATTCATACAATCCAAACATGCTACATAGAAAAAAAAAACTAAGAAATACAATTTCTATAAAATTCCTTTGAACAAAAGAGGCCCTGTAATCATTTTGCCCCAGCCTTATAAGGGTCTCTTTTGATTCAAGATGTTTTCAAAGATGTCCTTATGAATCTTTCCTGCATGAGTTGTTTGAGAGGTGATTATAATCCATAGGGTTTTTTCAATCATTTGCACTATATGTTATAAGAAAACTTTCGTCTACTCCAAACTCTCATTAACATTTTTACGATCTTAGGAAAAATTTCAGCTACTCCAGCATTTTCGTAAATTTTCATCACTTGCCTAGCTGCTGTAGCAGAAGTCACAGCCTGGGTTATGACCCTGTAATTTAAATTAGAATGCTATTAGTTGTTTAAGTAATGAGCAATGGTACTGACCCCTCCCCTAGGTATATAACTACTCTTTGGTTACATAGTAGGTGCTCACCAACTCTCTTCTTCGTAACCTGTAAAAATATTGCAGACTCTAGGTAACATTTATGGGACAGCGTGCTTGGCCTGAAATAGAAAGGGACAAGAGCTGATGCCCAATTTGTGGCCATTTTTTGGCAATGGTTTTTTTTTAGAAAAAGAGGATGACCCCCGGCCTCTGCATCTGGGGAGATGCATACGGCCACTTTATTGATTATTCTCATGACCTTACAAAGTATTACGACAATGAGTCTGAATCCACCATCTTGGCAACACATGCCGCTACTTCTATCCAAAATGATGAAGGGATGCTAGCTGGGCCACTACCCAAACCACTCATCTAAGCCTAACATCAAAAGCCGGAAACGGAAACATATTCGGAAGCCTCAGCCGAGCCACATACCGGGTCTGGGGCACCATCCGGTCAGACGCATTCGTGTGTCGTCACCGTCATCTTCCACAGGTCCGTTTTCAGATCATATTGAGGCTTCTACCTTGACTGGCCACTCTGCCATCGACGTCACCATGACGCCAGACAACAACCTCCTCCTGCGCGAGTCCATCTCCGCGCATCGGGCGGCGAGCCTCCACAGCGCCATGCCGCCGATCTTCGCCGCCATCAATGAGTGAGATGAAGTACCGCTCCACCACGGCATGTACAAGGTGAGGAAGGGCGAGGTCCCCATCGGAGACACGGCCGGAAGAGAAGCACCGCAGTCCCGAGACACTGCGCGGAGCTGCGACGCAGTAGTCAGGCGGGTCGTCACCAGGAACCAGACAAGCTCGCCATGCACACCTAGCATCCCCATGCCCAAGTCGGCGCCTTCAAGAAAGTGACGACGCTGTGGCGCCGCCGTCGCTTAGACACCGGGGCTAGGGTTTTCACCCGGGCGCAGGGGAAGGGGGGAGGCAGGGGAGGTTTAGCCTCGGTGCCGCCACCAAGGAGGGAATGGCGTCCGGGACGCCATCGACGCCGTGACCGCCACCGGCGGCCAAGGGTTTCCCCCGGCCAAGCGCCCTGCCTCCACCACCGAACCAGCCACAACATCAGCAGGCGCGTGTACGCTGGAGATCCAGGCCGGCCGGAGGTCATGCATCACGAGCAGACTAGGATCGCCTCCGATCTGACGAGGGGAGCCCGGGGCCTCCCCGCGCCATGACCTGCGCCCACCGGGACCTCGCTGCCCGCGCAACCGAGGGGATCCGGCCTACCTCACCGACGAGCACTCCCCGCCGCCGGAGGAGCGCCGTCCGCACAAACGAGGCCGCCGCCTCAGATCCGGACCCTCACCACCGAAAGAGAGCGGTCTCGCCCCGCCGCCACCATCTCGGGAGCCGGCGCCGGCTTCGCCGGCCATTCCTCCGGTGGCGGCGAGGTGGGGAGGGAGGTGGGAAGGGTGTAAGGCGCCGGATCTGGGTTCCCCCGTCGCCGCCAGGGAGGGCGACGCGGGGGATGCGGGGGCTTCCTTGGGACCCAAACGGTGTTAGATTTCCCAGCTGTGTGGTTCTACTAGAGTATATGATTGCCGTGTGTTGAGAAAGGGGCAAATAATTGTGTCTGTCAGCTGGCTTTTGGAGACCTTTTGGCAATGGTTAAGTAAGGCATAGGTAGAAGAAAACTACTGCTACGTATTATAGGACAGTGTTTGTATCCCAGTGGAGCAAGTGCAGACGACACCTATGGTTTCAACGGATAAGGTTGGCAGCCTCCATACTAAAACATCATGCAGGGTTTTGGTCCATAACCACCAGCAGTTTAGCTGGTCCTATCCTACATGCATCTAGGCTGGCTCTGTTTGCGACTTGCATAAGTGGGATTAGGCTATGGCTTAGTTTACATCTAAACTAAATCTTGAGCAGATGACCATGCATCATACACAATCATCATCAGTCCCTCGTTTACAAATTGCTTAGATGCGAAAAATTTCCATGAGATTGAACTCCATGGAAATTTTCCTATGGAATTACATACAAAGTAGGGCATATAAATTTTTTTATAATTTTTTATTCATCCAAACCAAAACATGCTACATAGGGAACTTACCTAAAGTACAATCCGCCGCTGCGGCCGAGGAAGTCAGAGGGAGATGGAGAAGCTCTTAGCATGGATATAAGCCGACATGGCTGAGGAGGAGGCTGTCGAGGTTGCGGCAAAGGGTAGGGCAGTGAAGGAGGATGTTGAGGCCTTGGACAAGAGTAAGGAGATCATCGTGATTATTGGGTTTAATCCTAGGCAATTGTAGGAGGAGGGAGAGCACGAGTTATAATAGTGTGGAATCTTTCCCATCAGGTTAGTCTTTTTTTTTTTGGGGGGGGGGAGCTAAGGCCTCTTGTAAGCTCATGGAGCATGTGGGTCGGGAATGTTGATTAAGGACCCGGATTGCACAACAAGTGGTATCCGAGCCTAGGTGCCAGTATATAAACCTTGGTGGATTCACGGGTGGTCAGTGAGTTGAAACGTTGGTGTTAACGGACCCATGATGACCATTGTGAAAGGGGGGACTTTTTGGGTTTAATCCCACATCAATTGGGGTCCACATATCGAGGCAGAGCACAACTTATAAGAGTGGGGATGTCCTTATTCATTACGCTAGTCTTTTGATGAGAGATGGACTAAGGCCTCTTATAAGCTTGTGATGTTCTTCGGTTGGGCCTGGTTTTTGATGCTCTTAATAGTTTCCCACCACCAATTCGAGTCCACATATCGAGGCAGAGCACAGCTTATAAGGGTGGGATGTCCTTATTCATTGCGCTAGTCTTTTGATGGGAGATGGACTAAGGCCTCTTATAAGCTTGTGATGTTCTTCGGCTGGGCCTGGTTTTTAATGCTCTCAATAGTTTCCCATGGTACATGTGGATTGGAAACGCTGATTAGCGGACCCGACATTCCGTAACCGTGATTCCCTCTACTGACTCTTGCAATGACAGTGGCCCCAATTGTGGCTATTGGTTTCCGTTTTTGACACAGGGCAATATATTAATATCAAGATGAGACCAATTACACCAGTCTATACAACAACAGAATAAAAAGACCTATTCAAGACATTGGGGATGCACATAGCCAAAAACATAAGAAGAAGAAGGAAATAACAACAAAAGCTTATGCGATTATCAGTAGCCTAAAGGATACAAAGGAAGGAAGCAATAACTGAAAGTGCAACTATCCCTAGGTGGTTTTGGTAATTCATAACAACATATAGCTCATTGAGCTAATGCTATTCCAAGATGACTATTTCAGGAAAGCTTAATGATTGGCATGGCATGGATGTGAAAGTGGAACCCTCAAAATGCTAAGGACAAATGATTGGCTCAAGCTCAAAAGCTCAAGACTCTCCATTTTATATTTTAGTGATCCAAGATCACATTGAGTCTTTAGGAAAAGCCAATACTATCAAGGAGGGATGAGGTGTTGCTTAATGAGCCTCTTGCTTCATGTGCTTAATTATATGCTCCAAAATCCTCAGCTACTTTCCCGTATCCACATATGACCTAAACCCTAAGCCAAACTCGGTCATACCGATTCTTTCTATCCGGCGCCACCGAGTTTCACTTGTCATAAGCCACTGCCAAACCCTAGCAATTCGGTTCTACCAATAGGGATCTCGGTCTCACCGAGATGGGATTGCAAACTCTCTGTTTCCCTTTTGTAACTTTTCGGTCTCACCGAAGGAGCGAATCGGTCCCACCGAGATTGCAATGTAAATTCAGAGTTTCCTTTTTGTAACTTTTCGGTCTCACCGAAAGAGCAAATCGGTCCCACCGAGTTTGCCTGACCAACTCTCTGGTTAGCTAATTACCAAAACCGGTCTCACCGAGTTTGTGTAATCGGTCTCACCGAGATTACGTTATGCCCAAACCCTAACCATATCGGTCCTACCGAGTTGCATGTCAGTCCCACCGAAAATCTCTAACGGTCACTAGGTTTACCTTTTCGGTCCGACCGAGTTTGTTGATTCGGTCTCACCGAGATTGGAAAACTGTGTGTAACGGTTGGATTTTGTGTGGAGGCTATATATACCCCTCCACCTCCTCTTCATTCGTGGAGAGAGCCATCAGAACACATACTCAATTCCAACTCATATGTTCTGAGAGAGAACCACCTACTCATGTGTTGAGACCAAGATATTCCATTCCTACCATATGAATCTTGATCTCTAGCCTTCCCCAAGTTGCTTTCCACTCAAATCTTCTTTCCACAAAATCCAAATCCTATAAGAGAGAGCTGAGTGTTGGGGAGACTATCATTTGAAGCACAAGAGCAAGGAGTTCATTACCTACACACCATTTGTTACTTCTTGGAGAGTGGTGTCTCCTAGATTGGCTAGGTGTCACTTGGGAGCCTCCGACAAGATTGTGGAGTTGAACCAAGGAGTTTGTAAGGGCAAGGAGATCGCCTACTTCGTGAAGATCTACCGCTAGTGAGGCAAGTCCTTCATGGGCGATGGCCATGGTGGGATAGACAAGGTTGCTTCTTCGTGGACCCTTTGTGGGTGGTTGCTTCTTCATGGACCCTTCGTGGGTGGAGCCCTCCGTGGACTCGCGCAACCGTTACCCTTCGTGGGTGGAGCCCTCCGTGGACTCGCGCAACCGTTACCCTTCGTGGGTTGAAGTCTCCATCAACGTGGATGTAGGATAGCACCACCTAACCGAACCACGGGAAAAACATCCGTGTCTCCAATTGCGTTTGAATTCTCCAAACCCTTCCCTTTACATTCTTGCAAGTTGCATGCTTTACTTTCCGCTGCCAATATACTCTTTGCATGCTTGCTTGAATTGTGTGATGATTGCTTGACTTGTCCTACAATAGCTAAAATCTTCCAAGAACTAAAATTGGGAAAAGGTTAAGTTTTTATTTGGTCAAGTAGTCTAATCACCCCCCCTCTAGACATACTTTCGATCCTACAAGTGGTATCAGAGCCTTGGTCTCCATTTGCTTTGATCTCCATAGCTTTTGGTGGTCATAGCCTTGGTTTCACAACCTAGGAGAGTATGGCGTCTGCGAGGGAAATTATCACCGTAGAGGTCCTTACTTTGATGGTACTAATTTTGCTAGTTGGAAGCATAAAATGAAAATGCATATTCTTGGACATAACCCCGCCGTTTGGGCTATTGTGTGTGTTGGTTTGCAAGGTGACTTCTTTGATGGGAAAGAACCAAATCGTGAAGCTACCGCGGATGAGTTGAAGATGTTGCAATACAATGCTCAAGCTTGTGATATTCTCTTCAACGGATTGTGCCCCAAAGAATTCAACAAAATCAGCCGTCTTGAGAATGCAAAGGAAATTTGGGACACTTTGATTGATATGCACGAAGGTACCGACTCCGTCAAGGAATCCAAGTTGGATGTGCTTCAAAGTCAACTTGACAAGTTCAAAATGAAGGATGGTGAAGGTGTCGCTGAAATGTACTCTAGGCTTGCTCTCATCACAAATGAGATTGCCGGCTTAGGAAGTGAAGAGATGACCGATAGATTCATCATCAAGAAGATTCTAAGAGCCTTGGATGGAAAATATGATACCGTGTGCACATTGATCCAAATGGTGCCCAATTACAAAGATCTCAAGCCAACGGAGGTGATTGGAAGAATTGTTGCTCATGAGATGTCACTTAGGGATAAAGAGGAACTTCACAACAAATCAAGTGGTGCCTAAAAAGCCTCATGTGAAGCCCCTACATCATCAAGTGAGAAACAAAACTTCAATGAAGAATTGAGCTTAATGGTGAAGAACTTCAACAAGTTCTACAAGAGTAGAAGCAAAGATAGAAGCTTCAAGTCAAGGTCCTACAATGACAAAAGATCTTCTAGTCGAGAGCGAAACTGCTATAGTTGTGGAAGACCCGGACACTATTCCAATGAGTGTACGGCTCCCTACAAGAGAAGAGAAGATTCTCCAAAAAGAAGAAGCAAAGAATCACCACCAAGAGAGAGAAGGAGTAGAGATGATCGTTATGAACGAAGATACTCACGGAGAAGCAAGGATTAGGAAAGGAAGGAAAAATCATCAAGGAGCTACACAAAACGAAGACATCAAGCTCATGTTGGTGAATGGGTATCCGGCTCCGACTCCGACAGTCACTCCGAGAGAAGTTATCACTCCGACTCCGAAGATACTCAAGATGAAGGTGTTGCCGGTCTAGCACTTGTGTCAACCAACTCCTACGACATATTTGACTCACGAAATGAAGGAATTGGAAGATGCTTCATGGCCAAAGGTCCTAAGGTAACACACCCCGAGTATGTTGATTTCAATAGTGATGAATATGACTTGTTAGGTGATGATTTGCTTGTTGACAACTCTAGTGATGAATACTATGATGAAACGTCAATTAATCATGCTAATCAAGATAAAACGAATGACAATGATAAGGAGAAGATTGAGGCTCTAACTAAAGAATTAAACACTCTTAAGTTAGCTCATGAAACTATCTTCGAAGATCATCGAGAACTTTTAAGAGCTCATGAGAAATTATGCTTTGAAAAGCTCAATCTTGAGCAAGAGCATGAGTTCTTAAAAGCAATCAATGATGATCTCCGCAAGAAAAGTTCTCCTTACATTGCCAAGCGTTTACTCTTATCCACTTACATGCCTCAAGTCAAGTCTAGTAACAAGAACAAGAAAGATTCTTCCTCTAACAGTAATAATTATCATTCTAAATCCAATATTGTTGCCTCTAGTAGTTCTCTTGATTCCACTAATGATTCTCTTAGCCAAGTTACACTTGAGCAAGAAAATAGCTTATTGAAGGGAATTATAGAGAAAGGAGTGTACAAAAGCCTTGCCGGGAGTAAGCAATTCGAGGAAATTGTGCGCAAGCAAGGAATGCACCGGAAGAATCAAGGTGTTGGTTTTGAACGAAAGTTCAATGCCAATGGAGTTGAGTGGGAAGAAGATCAATACCCCAAGACAAAGTTTGTTCCTCAACAAGAGAAGTATGATACTTCTTTCAAGGGGACACAAGCTCAAGATGATCTTCCACCACAAGACTACAAGCAAAAAGGCAAGGACAAGCTTCAAGAGGAAATTGATGAATTTGAAGAAGCTCCTAAGACCTTAGTCAAGTGGATTCCCAAGACTACTTCAAGTTCCACTTCATCAAGTACGACTACAACTCCAAGGATTCCCATTAAGATGGTGTGGATCCAAAAGAAGAAGAACCAGAGAGTTCTTGAGGGTGACTCCACCAACATACTTCACTCTTATCATTTTGGCAAGAACAAGTGCAATCAACTTCCACATCTTGCACTAGTTCAAGGAGTCACAAACCCTCTTGTTGGTAAGACAAGGGACAAGGTAACCTAAAAGTTTTCATGGACATCATCTTGTGTGTGCATCACTCTATGTCTATGGATATCCTTGTTTGTTCCTTGTGGGACTAACCCATGTAGGTATTGAAAGTGCAATTCACTCAAATGGATAGCTCCAAGTGATCTACATCAACATTGAGCATCCACATATTCAACATCTACATGAAGTCATCATCGACAAAACCCGAGGTTAGTTCATCCCTCTAAGGGGGGATATCACATCTAGGGGGAGCTTTACTCTAAGACTTGAGCTAAAGCAACTCTAAAGATGTGAACACAACAAGCTTTATGTAAAAGTGGTAACCCCACTTGAGCTTAAACGATGAGTATGACCTATGATCAAGTGTTCTCACTTGACTCCTAAGTCAATATACTCATATATAGATGACCTTGTCATCGCAAATTGCTTGATAGATGCTAGAATTGGTTGTGCATGCATTGTCACATATTTCATTTGCCATCTTATTGTGTGAGCATGCTGGTTGCATATTTTACTCATTCGAGGACATCCACTTGTTGTTTTGATTGTTTGGTTTTATTTCCTTTTGCCAAGTGGATGGACAAGAATGCCTAAGAACCTCCTCTAGCTATCTATGCTTTTCTCGTCTCAAACTCTATTCATGCTACATCACAAAATTTGATCAAGTCAGATTCGAACCACTCTGTGTGAGGAGCGCTCGGAGTCCCCGATTCGTCATAGACTTAAACTTCCAAAACCTCTTTATGATTCTCGGTCTGACCGATACCCTACTTTCGGTCCTACCGAGATCATTAAGTTGATCTATGTTTTCGATCTCGGTGCAACCGATTTGAACCTTTCGGTCACACCGAGTTGCAACAACTGTATACAGTTTTGCATCTCGGTGCCACCGAGTTGTTCCACTCGGTCACACCGACAGGGTCGGGCTATATATAGTTACAGGCAAAAATTTGGAAATTTCTCCGAACCCCTTCGCCCGCGCGATAGCCTGCTCTGCCAACTTGGTCTCCGGATCGTCTCCTCGCCGCCAGCCGCCTCCAGTTGCTGGTCTCCATCGCCGTCAACGGAATTCTACCCCGCCCTTGCCACCGTAGCGAGTCTCCACCGAACTAGGGTATGGACTCGATCTTTGTGCTATTCCCCAATCCGATTCTTAGCACATTGTGATCATCATGATTCTTGCCATGATTGAAACACTCCTATCCAGTCAATGCGTTCGTAGATTAGTTTTGATTCGAAAATTTTAGGGTTAGGTTTCCGCCGAAACCATCTCGGACCCACCGAGTTGAAAAACTCGGTCCCACCGATTTGGCTCATGCCATGGCACAAGTGAGACTCGGTCTGACCGAGAATTACTTATCAGTGTGACCGATTTTGGAACTCTGGGAAACCCTAGCAGTCTCGGTGCCACCGAACTGTGACTCGGTCTGACCGAGTTCACTAGTTTAGGTGCCAAAACTGCTTCGGTATCACCGAGTTTAAAAATCGGTAGATCCGAGATGATTTCAGTGGGAAACTAAAACTAAGTTTTTGGATCATTCTTTTGCAAAAATCTCTGCATTTTGTGATGCTCATCTATTCTACCTCATCTATAAACTATTCACAGGGTCAGCAGACAGCTTGTTCATCATGTCAGACCAAAGTGATAGCCAGAACATGTCAGAACAGCAAGTGCAGATGAGTGAGGGCACTAGTCCCTCCAGTTCTTCAAATGATGGCAGCAGAAGTACTCCTAGCAATCTGCCTAAAGATGCCACCAGACAGAGGAAGAAGAGAACTTCAGATTCTGAGGATGAAGATTATGTGGCAGAGGAAGAGGAAGCCACATCAAAGAGAGTTGAGCCAGCACAGGGCACAAAGCCAGGCTTAAAGATCAAAAGGCCAGCAGGTAGGCAGCCTATGCCAAAGGCCAGAGTTTCAACTCAGATTCCTGAAAAGCCTGCACCCATAGAGCTAGTTGTTGCTGAAGGCAAGAAAAGAAAGGAAAGGGTGAAGAAGATCGTAGCCAGAGTGCTTGGAAAGGCTTCCATCATGGAAGATGAGGATGAAGAAGAAGAGGTTGCTACACTAGCACCTAAGGCACCCAAGCTGATGGGTGATGCCATAAGATCAGGGTCAACTGCTTCTAAGGCCAAGCCAGCTCCAAAGCCAAAGCCAAAGAGGAATACAAGAAGCATCCCAGCTGCTGAGAAGAACAAGGCCCCAGTGCCTGACATTGCTGAAGAAGAAGAAGGTCAAGTGCTCAGAAAACTCAAGCCCAAGATCCCAGACCACAATGATGCTCATCCTGTGGTTGAGGACATGAAGCTCAGAAAAGATTCAGGGCTCAGGAAGTGGAGAGAAGCAGACCCATATGCTTCAAGGAGAAGAACTGCTGTGGATTACAGGTTTCACACCAAGGAACATCAAGATTTTTATGAGACAGTTTTGTTGGACAAGAAGCCAATTGTATGTGATATGAGATGGGTCAACTAGGAATACATCAAGGAAAATGAGGAACACTACCCTGGAGTGCAGGACAGCTTCAAGGCATGTGGAGTAGAGGACTTTGTTGGGCAGAAGCTCACAAAGTGGAATGAGGAGCTTATCATGTAGTTCTACTCCACATCCCATTTTTATCCAGATGGTAGGATAACTTGGATGTCTGAAGGTACGAGGTACCAATCTACAGTTGCTGAATGGGCTCAGCTGATCAATGCCCCAGAAGAGCAGGAAGATGACTTGAATGTATATGCCAAGAATAAGATGGACCACAACTCTATGTCCAACATGTACAAGGAAATTCCAAACGAGGCACTTGATACTTTCAAGTTTGGGTCTGTGCATTATCTTCTGTCAGGGCTGCCAACCATTAACTGGATCCTTAGGCACACTCTGTTGCCCAAGTCAGGTGATCACAAGATGATCAGAGGCCATGCAATCAATTTGCTTCATGTATTTGATGTACCTCAGAAATTCAAGGTCATGAGCCTCATGGTAGAGACCATTAAGAGGACAGCAGCTGATCAGAAGAGGAGCTGTGGTTATGCCCCTCAGATCTAGGAGCTCATTAACTCCAAGATGGGCACAGGCATATACTTGTTGGACAAGGAACATCTGCCCATTCATCCAGATTTTGAAGATAATCAGGTTGTCATGCATGAGAATGAACCATCGTCCGTTCAAGCACAAGCCAAGAAGGAGAAGGCAAGGAAGGAGAAAGCTGCCAAGATGCCAACTCAAGAGGAGGCATCTGAGTATTTCTTGAAAACCAAACAAGAGCAGCTTGGTTACTTGATTGCATCCACACTGAGGATTGAGCAAGGACTGGCCACCCTCACTCAGAATCAGCAGAGCTTAGAAAGAATCATGGAATAGAAGTTCTATGACTTGGATGTCAAAGTAACAGAGATTCAGTCTGCAGTGGAACAACTTCAGGATGATATGCAGGAGAGGAAGGGCAAGACTACAACTGATGCATTTTCCAGAGTGCCAAGAGCTCAGAGATCATATGCAGTGCCAGTTGCTGACACCAGAGCCACCACTTCTGCACCAGCTACAGCTTCAGTTCCACCAGCTCCAGCATCTACTTCAGCCTCAACTCCGACCACGTCTACAGAAGGCTTCGTCCTTGGAGTGCTCCGGACTCCACCACCACCTGAAGATCAAGCCCGAGTGTCGACTTAGCACTATGCATTTTCTAGGAACTTTTTGGTAACTTGTTGCCAAAGGGGGAGAAAAATGTATAGATCATAGGCTTCGAGAGAGAGAGAGAGTGTGTTGCTTTTATTCTCTCTTTCTTTATTTGGTGGTTTTTCGAACTTTGTTTGCTTTTGTGTGAGATACTATGTCTTTGCTCGTGAGACATTGATGATTCACTAATATTATCATCTTATCTATCTTATGTGATCATTCACTATTCTTGGTGATGAGTGCATGTATTTCATTCTTATCATTTTAAGCGCTCCACCAAGATGTATGTGACATGGAAGAGTAACCCATGACTCTAACTCTTTGTGCATTTGCAGTCGAAAGCAAATTTTAAATACACACAAATTTAGGGGGAGCTCTTACTTGTCACATACTTCTCAAAGCGACGATATATTTCATGCTTACTATCATTTGTCGAAGCTTTGATCTATATGTTGTCATCAATTACCAAAAAGGGGGAGATTGAGAGTGCAACTATCCCTAGGTGGTTTTGGTAATTCATAACAACATATAGCTCATTGAGCTAATGCTATTCCAAGATGACTATTTCAGGAAAGCTCAATGATTGGCATGGCATGGATGTGAAAGTGGAACCCTCAAAATGCTAAGGACAAAGGATTGGCTCAAGCTCAAAAGCTCAAGACTCTTCATTTTATATTTTAGTGATCCAAGATCACATTGAGTCCATAGGAAAAGCCAATACTATCAAGGAGGGATGAGGTGTTGCTTAATGAGCCTCTTGCTTCATGTGCTTAATGATATGCTCCAAAACCCTCAACTACTTTCCCATATCCACAAATGACCTAAACCCTAAGCCAAACTCGGTCCTACCGATTCTTTCTATCTGGCGCCACCGAGTTTCACTTGACATAAGCCACTGCCAAACCCTAGCAATTCGGTTCTTCCGATAGGGATCTCGGTCTCACCGAGATGGGATTGCAAACTCTCTGTTAACCTTTCGTAACTTTTCGGTCTCACCGAAAGAGCGAATCGGTCCCACCGAGATTGCAGTGTAAACTCTTTGTTTCCTTTTTGTAACTTTTCGGTCTCACCGAAAGATCAAATCGGTCCCACCGAGTTTACCTGACCAACTCTCTGGTTAGCTTATTACCAAACTCGGTCTCACCGAGTTTGTGTAATCGGTCTCATCGAGATTACGTTATGCCCAAACCCTAACCATATCGGTCCTACCGAGTTGCATGTCAGTCCCACCGAAAATCTCTAACGGTCACTAGGTTTACCTTTTCGGTCCGACCGAGGTTGTTGATTCGGTCCCACCGAGATAGGAAAACTATGTGTAACGGCTGGATTTTGTGTGGAGGCTATATATACCCCTCCACCTCCTCTTCATTCAGAGAGAGAGCCATCAGAACACATACACAATTCCAACTCATATGTTCTGAGAGAGAACCACCTACTCATGTGTTGAGACCAAGATATTCCATTCCTACCATATGAATCTTGATCTCTAGCCTTCCCCAAGTTGCTTTCCACTCAAATCTTCTTTCCACCAGATCCAAATCCTATGAGAGAGAGTTGAGTGTTGGGGAGACTATCATTTGAAGCACAAGAGCAAGGAGTTCATTACCTACACACCATTTGTTACTTCTTGGAGAGTGGTGTCTCCTAGATTGGCTAGGTGTCACTTGGGAGCCTCCGACAAGATTGTGGAGTTGAACCAAGGAGTTTGTAAGGGCAAGGAGATCGCCTACTTCATGAAGATCTACCGCTAGTGAGGCAAGTCCTTCGTGGGCGATGGCCATGGTGGGATAGACAAGGTTGCTTCTTCATGGACCCTTCGTGGGTGGTTGCTTCTTCGTGGACCCTTCGTGGGTGGAGCCCTCCGTGGACTCGCGCAACCATTACCCTTCGTGGGTGGAGCCCTCCGTGGACTCGCGCAACCGTTACCCTTCGTGGGTTGAAGTCTCCATCAACGTGGATGTAGGATAGCACCACCTATCCGAACCACGGGAAAAACATCTGTGTCTCCAATTGCGTTTGAATTCTCCAAACCCCTCCCTTTACATTCTTGCAAGTTGCATGCTTTACTTTTTGCTGCCAATATACTCTTTGCATGCTTGCTTGAATTGTGTGATGATTGCTTGACTTGTCCTACAATAGCTAAAATCTGCCAAGAACTAAAATTGGGAAAAGGTTAAGTTTTTATTTGGTCAAGTAGTCTAATCACCCCCCCTCTAGACATACTTTCAATCCTACAAGTGGTATCAGAGCCTTGGTCTCCATTTGCTTTGATCTCCATAGCTTTTGGTGGTCATAGCCTTGGTTTCACAACCTAGGAGAGTATGGCATCTAGCGAGGGAAATTATCACCGTAGAGGTCCTTACTTTGATGGTACTAATTTTGCTAGTTGGAAGCATAAAATGAAAATGCATATTCTTGGACATAACCCCGCCGTTTGGGCTATTGTGTGTGTTGGTTTGCAAGGTGACTTCTTTGATGGGAAAGAACCAAACCGTGAAGCTACCGCAGAGATGTTGCAATACAATGCTCAAGCTTGTGATATTCTCTTCAATGGATTGTGCCTCGAAGAATTCAACAAAATCAGCCGTCTTGAGAATGCAAAGGAAATTTGGGACACTTTGATTGATATGCACGAAGGTACCGACTCCGTCAAGGAATCCAAGTTGGATGTGCTTCAAAGTCAACTTGACAAGTTCAAAATGAAGGATGGTGAAGGTGTCGCTGAAATGTACTCTAGGCTTGCTCTCATCACAAATGAGATTGCCGGCTTAGGAAGTGAAGAGATGACCGATAGATTCATCATCAAGAAGATTCTAAGAGCCTTGGATGGAAAATATGATACCGTGTGCACATTGATCCAAATGATGCCCAATTACAAAGATCTCAAGCCAACGGAGGTGATTGGAAGAATTGTTGCTCATGAGATGTCACTCAAGGATAAAGAGGAACTTCACAACAAATCAAGTGGTGCCTACAAAGCCTCATGTGAAGCCCCTACATCATCAAGTGAGAAACAAAACTTCAATGAAGAATTGAGCTTAATGGTGAAGAACTTCAACAAGTTCTACAAGAGTAGAAGCAAAGATAGAAGCTTCAAGTCAAGGTCCTACAATGACAAAAGATCTTCTAGTCGAGAGCGAAACTGCTATAGTTGTGGAAGACCCGGACACTATTCCAATGAGTGTACGGCTCCCTACAAGAGAAGAGAAGATTCTCCAAAAAGAAGAAGCAAAGAATCACCACCAAGAGAGAGAAGGAGTAGAGATGATCGTTATGAACGAAGATACTCACGGAGAAGCAAGGATTCGGAAAGGAAGGAAAAATCATCAAGGAGCTACACAAAACGAAGACATCAAGCTCATGTTGGTGAATGGGTATCCGGCTCCGACTCCGACAGTCACTCCGAGAGAAGTTATCACTCCGACTCCGAAGATACTCAAGATGAAGGTGTTGCCGGTCTAGCACTTGTGTCAACCAACTCCTACGACATATTTGACTCACGAAATGAAGGAATTGGAAGATGCTTCATGTCCAAAGGTCCTAAGGTAACACACCCCGAGTATGTTGATTTCAATAGTGATGAAGATGACTTGTTAGGTGATGATTTGCTTGTTGACAACTCTAGTGATGAATACTATGATGAAATGTCAATTAATCATGCTAAGCAAGATAAAACGAATGACAATGATAAGGAGAAGATTGAGGCTCTAACTAAAGAACTAAACACTCTTAAGTTAGCTCATGAAACTATCTTCGAAGATCATCGAGAACTTTTAAGAGCTCATGAGAAATTACGCTTTGAAAAGCTCAATCTTGAGCAAGAGCATGAGTTCTTAAAAGCAATCAATGATGATCTCCGCAAGAAAAGTTCTTATTACATTGCCAAGCGTTTACTCTTATCCACTTACATGCCTCAAGTCAAGTCTAGTAACAAGAACAAGAAAGATTCTTCCTCTAGCAGTAACAATGATCATGCTAAATCCAATATTGTTGCTTCTAGTAGTTCTCTTGATTCCACTAATGATTCTCTTAGCCAAGTTACACTTGAGCAAGAAAATAGCT
Source organism: Triticum dicoccoides (assembly GCF_002162155.2). Taxonomy (NCBI): domain Eukaryota; kingdom Viridiplantae; phylum Streptophyta; class Magnoliopsida; order Poales; family Poaceae; genus Triticum; species Triticum dicoccoides. Next base: position 180,189,179 of record NC_041392.1, on the reverse strand, counting down.
TATTGAAGGGAATTATAGAGAAAGGAGTGTACAAAAGCCTTGCCGGGAGTAAGCAATTCGAGGAAATTGTGCGCAAGCAAGGAATGCACCGGAAGAATCAAGGTGTTGGTTTTGAACGAAAATTCAATGCCAATGGAGTTGAGTGGGAAGAAGATCAATACCCCAAGACAAAGTTTGTTCCTCAACAAGAGAAGCATGATACTTCTTTAAAGGGGACACAAGCTCAAGATGATCTTCCACCACAAGACTACAAGCAAAAAGGCAAGGACAAGCTTCAAGAGGAAATTGATGCATTTGAAGAAGCTCCTAAGACCTTAGTCAAGTGGATTCCCAAGACTACTTCAAGTTCCACTTCATCAAGTATGACTACAACTCCAAGGATTCCCATCAAGATGGTGTGGATCCAAAAGAAGAAGAACTAGAGAGTTCTTGAGGGTGACTCCGCCAACATACTTCACTCTTATCATTTTGGCAAGAACAAGTGCAATCAACTTCCACATCTTGCACTAGTTCAAGGAGTCACAAACCCTCTTGTTGGTAAGACAAGGGACAAGGTAACCTAAAAGTTTTCATGGACATCATCTTGTGTGTGCATCACTCTATGTCTATGGATATCCTTGTTTGTTCCTTGTGGGACTAACCCATGTAGGTATTGAAAGTGCAATTCACTCAAATGGATAGCTCCAAGTGATCTACATCAACATTGAGCATCCACGTCTTCAACATCTACATGAAGTCATCATCGACAAAACCCGAGGTTAGTTCATCCCTCTAAGGGGGGATATCACATCTAGGGGGAGCTTTACTCTAAGACTTGAGCTAAAGCAACACTAAAGGTGTGAACACAACAATGCTTTATGTAAAAGTGGTAACCCCACCTGAGCTTAAACGATGAGTATGACCTATGATCAAGTGTTCTCACTTGACTCCTAAGTCAATATACTCATATATAGATGACCTTGTCATCGCAAATTGCTTGATAGATGCTAGAATTGGTTGTGCATGCCTTGTCACATATTTCATTTGCCATCTTATTCTGTGAGCATGCTGGTTGCATATTTTACTCATTCAAGGACATCCACTTGTTGTTTTGATTGTTTGGTTTTATTTCCTTTTGCCAAGTGGATGGACAAGAATGCCTAAGAACCTCCTCTAGCTATCTATGCTTTTCTCGTCTCAAACTCTATTCATGCTACATCACAAAATTTGATCAAGTCAGATTCGAACCACTCTGTGTGAGGAGCGCTCGGAGTCCCCGATTCGTCATAGACTTAAACTTCCAAAACCTCTTTATGATTCTCGGTCTGACCGATACCCTACTTTCGGTCCTACCGAGATCATTAAGTTGATCTATGTTTTCGATCTCGGTGCAACCGATTTGAACCTTTCGGTCACACCGAGTTGCAACAACTGTATACATTGATAAGGATAATAATATGGAAAACTTTGATGCTATTGATGATCCTCTTGAAAATCCTATTATTTTGCACACTAAAAAGTTTTGTATTGGCAGCGGTAATATTATTAGGAAGGGAGTAGATTTCTTTACTTGTGCCGGTGCTTTGCCCACTATGAGTGGATCTATCCTTCATAAAACTAGTAGGCTCGCAGATGCTATATCCTTGCTCATAGTTGAACTCGGGAGACAATTTTTACATATGCATCCTTCCGTACAAAGGATTTTCCTAGAATTTTCTAATATTGAGCATTCTTCTGTTAAGCGAGCAGCGACCATCTTTTTAGCTCATGAGTTCAGATTTATAATAAAAGAGGCCAATGGAATTTTTGCGCATTATAGGGTGGATGCTGGCCGTCCTCCCATAGAAGCTATTCTTTTCTATCAAGAAGATATTATGCGTTTACGATCTTTAGATCATGTTGCTTTTAATGAAAACCTTAGAAAAAAGGTTCCTACCAATGCTCTTGTTAATAGGATCTCTAAACTTAATGATAATTTTGCCATCCAGAACAATGGGCTAGGTTTTTTCCTTGAACAAAGGATCATGAGTTTTTGCCAAAAGAATGCTTAGAATGATGAATTGATTGTGCAATATGAGGGGCCAAAGGAGGAAGCAATACCTCCCGAGCTTGATTTTGGGGACTTTTGTCACATTAAATTTAGCCCTTTTGATTTTTGCTTGCCACAAAGGAATATTGCTGCTGAACGTAGGGAGTATGAGATGAGCTTTCGCGATTTATCTTATCGTTATCATGACAATACCTAGATCTATCCTTGCTTTTATGCCTAGCTAGGGGCGTTAACCGATAGCGCTTGTTGGGAGGCAACCCAATTTTATTTTTATTCCTTGCTTTTTGCTCCTGTTTAGTAATAAATAATTTATCTAGCCTCTGTTTTGGTTGTGTTTTTTGTGTTTAATTAGTGTTTGTTCCAAGTAGAACCGTTGGAAGACTTGGGGAAAGTCTTTTTGATCTTGCTGTAAAAAACAGAAACTTTAGCGCTCACGAGAATTGCTTACATATTTTATTGGAGAGTTCTATTTAGTTAAATATTTTTGCAGATTATTAATAGATAAATTCCTCACGTCCAGCAATTTATTTTAGAATTTTTGGGGTTCCAGAAGTGGTCGAAACCTATAGATTACAATAGATTGTTCTGTTTTTGACAGATTCTGTTTTTCGTGTGTTGTTTGCTTATTTTGATTAATCTATGGCTAGTAAAAGAGTTTATAAACCATAGATAAGTTGGAATACAGTAGGTTTAACACCAATATAAATAAAGAATGAGTTCATTGCAGTACCTTGAAGTGGTGTTTTGTTTTATTTCGCTAACGGAGCTCATGAGATTTTCTTGTTAAGTTTTGTGTTGTGAAGTTTTCAAGTATTGGATAAAGATTTGATGGATTATGGGACAAGGAGTGGCAAGAGCCTAAGATTGGGAATTCCCATGGCACCCCAAGGTAAAATACAAGGACACCAAAAAGCCTAAGCTTGGGGATGCCCCGGAAGGCATCCCCTCTTTTGTCTTCGTTCATCGGTAACTTTACTTGGAGCTATATTTTTATTCGCCACATGATATGTGTTTTGCTTGAAGCGTCTTGTATGATTTGAGTCTTTGCTTTTTAGTTTACCACAATCATCCTTTGTAACGCCCCGAGACCGATGCGCCAGGTGTCTTTCTGTTATTTGCTGCTGTTGCCTTGTCATTCGCTTGCGTGTTGCATCTTGCCATGTCATCATGTGCATTGCATTATCATGTTTTCAAACTTGCATCCGTCCCGGTCTCCCCGTTCTTTCCGATGTCCGTTCTGAGCCCAGACACACTTGCACGCTCCCGCGGCACGTCCGAAATATTATTTTACAAGTGGCCGAAAAATGTTCTCAGAATGGGTTGAAAGTTGGCGTGCGGTGTTGTTATGTTGTCAGTAGACCGTCTGCCAAGTTCCATTGCATTCAGAGTCCGTTTGATAGCCCGACCGTTAAACTATAGCGGCAATATAGTCGGTCAAACGTCGGACGTTTTCGGTCAGAAACCTTGCCGGGCTGCATTTCCGTCTCTCTCTTCTCGTCTTGAGACCTCTCCTACACAGCCCACAACCCACCTAACCCCTCCTTGCATAGTGCATCGACCCCCTCGAGTGCACGTCCGGAGCTGTCCCGAACCCGACCCGAGCAGTCGTTGCCGATGAGTCCGGATCATCCCCAAACATCTATAAAATATCTCCGTTTTCTTATTTGGACTCCTCTAACCTTTTATCCTCGACCGCCCAATTGCGATCGAAGCGACTTATAGCCCTTACCCTAACCTCATTGTAATATATATAATGGGCAACCCTAAAAACTAGGGATCCTGTCCCATCCATCCATTCAATCCCTCACCCGCCGCCACTCTCCCTTGGGATCCTCCCAGATCCCCTCCTCATTTCCTCCCGCAGCAACCACCACTCCACCTCGTCTTCAGCGCCGGGCCAACCAGCGCTCACCCTTCCACCATCACGCGCTAGGGAGAGGAGCCCCTGTGTGCCTCGTCCTCGCGCCCGAGACCCCAGCTGACCCAAGCTCCTCCTCCAACCAGAAAACCCATCGCCCGCAGCCTCGCTTGAGGTCTAGATCGGGAGGAACCCGAGATCCCCCATCTTCGTGCAACGCCGACGACCACGAGCGCAGCCTCGCCGGAGCCCCAGGAGGAACTGCTCGTCGCCCCTCTCCTTCCTCCCATTCTTCTTCTCTCTGCTATGATCTCCCTCTCTTCCCCGTGTTCCCCTGCAGGAGCACGAGACCATGACCCGTCCCGTGCCGTCGGACCTCGATGAGAACCTCGCCTGCGGCCTCCTCTGCCCTCTCCTCGACCCGGCCGCAAGTCGCGCCGCCAATAGGTACACGCCATGACCCGCCTTCTTCCCTCGTTATTCCTCCTCCCTTTGTTCGTCTCTCTCTCTCTCTCTCAAGGCTCTCTCTGCCTTGGACAGAAAATGCCCTGGCCTTGCATCTCCCGCCGCCACCCAGCTCCATTTGTTGTTGTCTCCGCCGGATTCGACAAGGACGTCTGCCTCCCGTCCGACGCGCCTGGCCTCTGTTCGCCTCCACGCTGTCCCCATCGCGAAGCCCGGCCACAGCCGTCGGACCCTGCTCCTGCCTCCCTCAGATCAGCATTGTGCCGGCGCCCTTCGATTCCCGCACCGCCGACGAGCATCATCAGGCCCAAGGTCGCATGGTCATCACCCTCACCTTCCCTCTTCTTTCTTCTTGTTCGTTTTGCTTCATCCTCTCTGAAAAATCCCTCTCCCTCTCTTTCTTCAGGTGCACAGGAAGTGCTCCGCCGTCGTTGCTGTTCACCGGAGCACCGGTGCCCCGGATCCACCGTGATGCTGCCATCCCAAGCTCCTCTCGCACTGATCCCCGATGCCCGCACCCTTGCATGTGCAGCTGCGCCGCTGCCTGCCTTTGATCACCACTGGAACGAGACGATGAACGCCCGCGCATGCGTTGACCTCTCCAGCAAGGCCCAACAGCGTCCTCCATCCCCTGGGCCGGCCCTTCTCCTCCTCTGGTGTGCCGACTGGGCCTGGCCCATGGGTGAGCAGCCCCCAGCTCTGTTCAGATTCAGCCCGTTGTGGTTTTTTTCCTTGCTGCGAATTTTTATATTATTCCAGAGAACGCTAGTTTTGCAGATTAGACCCCTAACTTCATGCATATCATATCTCACAAACTGTGCATCATATGTAAAATGCTTGGTTTTTCATCTAGTTTCAGAATATCCAACTTTCATCCATGTTTAAAATGTTTTAATTGCTGTTTGCTTAAATTTGCCATATTGCCATCTTAAAATGATTTATTTCATAACTAAATAATCGTAGCTCCATTTTATATAATCTTTATATGTAAATGGGGTGGAAAATGCCTAGTTTAACATGGTGTCTTTACTTTGCATGTTTAACAACTCTAAAAATTGTGTATAGGGCAGAACAGTACCAAATCCATAATTTGCACATGAGGATTTACCAGAATTGTTGTTTGTTGTTCCGGCCTCATTTAAACTTGTCTAGATAGGTAGTTTTCTTATACTTCACCTCTTGCCATGTTTAACAACATTTAATATTAATGGGTACCTAAACGAGAGAGAACTAAATAAGTCATGTGGTGTTTCGTCAATATGTAACTCTTTGCATATTGAGCTCCACTTAATTTGTAGTATTGTTTGTGCACTTTGCCATGCCATGCCTCTTTAAACCGGACATGCATCATACTTAGTTGTGCATCATGCCATGCTTATGTGATGGTTGTTTACTATGTTGTTTGCTTCTTTCCGGTGTTGCTTCTTCGGGTGAGTTCCGATAACGTCGCGTTTGTGAGGATCAGTTCGACTACGTCTGTTTGTCTTCTTCATGGACTCGTTCTTCTTCCTTGCGGGATTTCAGGCAAGATGACCATACCCTCGAAATCACTTCTATCTTTGCTTGCTAGTTGTTCGCTCTATTGCCATGTCGCGCTACCTACCACTTGCTATATCATGCCTCCCATATTGCCATGTCAAGCCTCTAACCCACCTTTCCTAGCAAACTGTTGTTTGGCTAAGTTACCGTTTTGCTCAGCCCCTCTTATAGCGTTGCTAGTTGCAGGTGAAGTTGAAGTTTGTTCCATGTTGGAATATGGTTATGTTGGGATATCACAATATCTCTTATTTAATTAATGCATCTATATACTTGGCAAAGGGTGGAAGGCTCGGCCTTATGCCTGGTGTTTTGTTCCACTCTTGCCGCCCTAGTTTCCGTCATACCAGTGTTATGTTCCTTGATTTTGTGTTCCTTACGTGGTTGGGTGTTATGGGAACCCCTTGACAGTTTGCTCTGAATAAAACTCCTCCAGCAAGGGCCAACCTTGGTTTTACATTTGCCTAACAACCTATTACCCTTCCCTTGGGTCAGCCAACCCGAGGGTCATCTTTATTTGAACCCCCTCGTGGTCAATGCTTCTCTAAGTGTTGGTCTGAACCGAGTAGACTGCGGGGCCACCTCGGGGAAACTTGAGGTTTGGTTTTACTCGTAGGATGTCTAATCCGGTGTTGCCCTGAGAACGAGATATGTGCAGCTCCTATCGGGATTGTTGGCACATCGGGCGGCTTTGCTGGTCTTGTTTTACCATTGTCGAAATGTCTTGTAACTGGGATTTCGAGTCTGATCGGGTCTTCCTGGGAGAAGGAATATCCTTCATTGATCATGAGAGCTTGTGATGGGCTAAGTTGGAACACCCCTGCAGGGTATAAACTTTCGAGAGCCATGCCCGCGGTTATGTGGCAGATGGGAATTTGTTAATATCCGGTTGTAGAGAACTTGACACTTGACTTAATTAAAATGAATCAACCGCGTGTGTAGCCGTGATGGTCTCTTCTCGGCGGAGTCCGGGAAGTGAGCATGGTCTTGTGTTATGCTTGAACGTAAGTAGTTTCAGGATCACTTCTAGCTTCTCGACTGTTGCGTTGCTTCTCTTCTCGCTCCTATTTGCGTATGTTAGCCACCATATATGCTAGTGCTTGCTGCAGCTCCACCTTAATTACCCTATCCTACCCATAAGCTTAAATAGTCTTGATCTTGCGGGTGTGAGATTGCTGAGTCCTCGTGACTCACAGATACTTCCAAACAGTTGCAGGTGTCGATGATACCAGTGCAGGTGACGCAACCCAGCTCAAGTGGGAGCCCGATGAAGATCTTGATCGATGTTTTATGTCTTTTTCGGTTGATCAGTAGTGGAGCCCAGTTGGGACGATTAGGGATCTAGATTTTGGGGTTGTCTTCTTTTATTTTGGTTCCGTAGTCAGACCTTTGATTGTATTCTGGATGATGTATGTTTAACTTGTATTTGTGTGAAGTGGCGATTGTAAGCCAACTCTTTATCCCTGTACATGGGATGTGTGAAGATTACCCCTCTTGCGACAAAACTACAATGCGGTTATGCCTCTAAGTCGTGCCTCGACACGTGGAAGATATAGGCGCATCATGGGTGTTATAAGTTGGTATCAGAGCCATCCTCGACTTAGGAGCCCCCCTGCTTGATCGAATCGCTGACGTTGTTGAGTCTGGAACAAAATGTTTTGAGTCTTAGGATTATATATATCGGAGAGTAGGATTCTTTTTACTCCTCAGTCCCTTCGTTGCTCTGGTGAGGCCTCCTGACGTGGAGTTTTGACTCTTCTCTCCTCAAATTTCATGAATTTTTTTAGGATCACGCGGGTATCTTGGAATCGTTCCGATGGTTTTGTGACAAGAACATTGTTCTTGGTGCCTCCTGACATTTAGGGGTTGTAGCAGTGTCCCGGGGAGTTGAGCTCTGAGGTGTTGTCGTCACAATTTTATCGTTGCAGTTCTGGAATACCTTAGTTCACCGACATCAAAAATCTCTTTTATGTAGTTGTTGGTGAGATAACCTCGACGCCACCCAGTACTGGGGCAGCAGTTCGGGAGTATTGCCATAACTCGTATAACGGATGCTTTTTGAAGGTTGAGGTAAATGATTTCCGAAGGTTTCTTGGTTATGTGTTGAAGGATGGATACAGCTGGATGTAGGATTTGTTAGTTTTGGGTGAGATATTATGCTTCCCCTGTATCCCCAACACCTGATTGCATAACCAGAAAGTTTCGGGAGTTTATAAGTGGGAATTCAAGTATCACGTAGGAATTCTTTCCAACAGACACATGATACGATATGTGATCTATCATATGTTTGTTTCTGGCTTATTTTGCAAGCCAATCCTTTGTTTTGTTTTGAGTTGTGGTATTCGAGTTGCTTCGAAGTCAAGTGTTTAATCCATACCTTTTTCTAAATGGTGTTTTCATACTTCTCTATGAATACCAATCCTTCTTGATCATCGAGGTTGTCAAGTTAATTCTTTTCCAACCGGTGTGTTTCTCTTCAAGTGGATCTGATCATTTTAACATCCGCTAGATCAATTCTAAGTTTTTCTCAACGGTGTTTGTTCCATTCCATATGCTCCAAGTTGCCTTTGTTTTCCCGCCCTCCCACCCTTTTTCTTCTTGGAGCCAGAATCCTTAATCAAGTATCCATTGTATCGATGCGAAGTCTCATCATTTCTTTTCCGTCAACGTTCTTATCCGGTGATTCTCAGGAAGGTTCTAAGGAAGCTTCAAGTTCATCATTCTTCATTCTTTTTCTTCTCCGGTGGATTCAATTCAAGCTTTCAGTGTTGATCATATTCCTTTTCCTCGTGTCAAATGCTTTCTCATGCCGGTGCACCTCTTAATCATCCACTTCTCGCTATTCATTTGTTCTAGAATGTTTAAGATATCTCGGAAGATCCGTGTTTCCATTCTTAATCCATTCAAGTTATTTTGTGGTTGTTACCTTATTCAAGCCATTTAAATCAACCGGTGCAATATCTCTCTAAAATCGTTCAACGTTGTTTCTTTTGAGTGGGCCCTAACCCACAGGTCTTTTCCCAGGATCTTACCTGACTCTTCTAATCTTCCCGGAGTTACTCTCAAATTGTTTTTCCAAGTTTGACGTAAGAATGAATTATCATCAGTCATATGTATTTCTCCACGATCGGTCAAATTATTTTCATCGTTGGCTCAACCTCTTCGCTTTTGATTCTCCCGGAGTGTCTAAACAATTCATGGTGGTGTTTCTCGTCGTCATTCTCAGATTTTAAAGACCGAAGAAGAGTTTCTCTTAAATCTTGCTCCATTCTCTTCAAGATTCATGGTTCAAGCTTGATGCCATCCTCTCATAATTGTTTTCCATTGCGAGAATTCTTTTCAACCATTCGGAGCAATTCAAGAGTCTTTTCAATTTGATTCTCCGGAGCCATCATCTCAGAATTATTCATTCTCATCTTTCAGCTCTCATTCTCCAAATCATATCGATGCATCGTTCAAATATCCTCTAATCGGTTCATGATCTCTTTGTTCTCATGTATCTAATTTCCCTCAAGTATTTTCATTCGTTTTCCAATTCTTCCTGGTGAATTGTTCCTTTGCTACTTTCATTTTCAATTCTTATGGTGGTTCATTCAAGAGTTCTATTCCTTGGTTATCATATCAACTTATTCGTTGTTTCAATCCTACCGGTGGTTCGTCGAAGACCTTCCCAAGTTTATGCTATATCTCTCTTAATCCTTTCAACGAGAATAAGTAGTATGTCAAATCCGTTTTCTTGTCATCAATCTAAATTGGTGAAGGATGAGCATAACATAATTCTTATTCTTGCTTCATCCAAGTCATTAACTCATTCCTTCGGAGTTTGTTCATGATGAATAAATTCTCGGTTTCAATTGTTTCATCTTTTCTTTTCCCGGAGTTGCAAGCTCTCTCAAGTATATCACCATGAAGCTCCATCTAAATCATCACATGGCTTCACCTTGTGTTTTCAACTTCTCTTTCTTTTCGTTATCCTTTTATTATCGGAGTTCTTCATGGAGGCTCTACATGATGGCTCATCAAGGATTTAATTCCTTCTCGAAGTGTTCATCGAGATTCTTTTCAGAGGAGCTCAAGTATTCTTCATCTTGCATTCCGAAGTGAAATTCATTCTACCTTATCTTTTGAGGTGGTGTTATGTCATTCTTGACAATTTCTTCCGTGTTTCATGATTCGCAAGTTGTTAAGAATGAGATATTTAAACCCATCACTTTCTTCCTTGGAGTTACCTTGGTATAGATTTCACCTAAAAGCCTTCCATTGGGAATGTTGCTCCTTGTGGTGATTACCTATGATCCAAGTTTTCTTATAACCTCGATGGAAGAATATTTCTATATTTTCTAGCTCTCAGTCCAATTTGTTGTTTCCCTTAGTGGCAGAATTTCACCTCATAATTTTGAGAAGTTTTCCATAAGCCCACTACACGCTTATTCGTTTCGTTGTTGGTTTTCCAAAAACTCTGTTATAACCTTCTTGGAAGGGTGCTTTCCAAGCTCATTTGTGGCAGAAGTTGGCATTTCCTTCTCCATTCTTTTATTCTAATGACCTGTCTTCTATTCTTTCTTCCGGAGGCATTGTGATGTTGCTATCTTCACCCATCATCTCGGGTTGTGAGGACCGTGTTCTTATCCATTTTCAACCGGAGTGTTGTGTCCTTCATTCAAGTTCTCTCATCTTATCAAGTTTTGCCTCCCTTCTCAACTAGAGTGCTGTCTGAAATCTTTCTTACACATTGTGCCTTTCTTTAAATAGTTCCGGAGGCAGTGTGTTGTTGATCTCATCAAGTATCCTCTCATCTTGTAAAGTTCATGATCATTTCCTTCCATTTACAGTCGGAGTGTTGTCCAAATTATATCATTTGTATTCCTTCTCTATCTTGTTTTAACCAGAGTGTTGTGTCTATCATTCCTCTTATAACCGGAGTCTCATCCAAGTGCTTTCTTTTGCCAAGTTCATATTCTTTACCTTCCTTTTTCCATCCGGAGTGTTGTCGTAATTGATATTTATCGTTCCTTGTACATCTCGTTTCTACCGGAGTGATTGCATGTACTTCTTGTCCATTGCACCCCTTTTGTTATGTCTTTCAACCTACAAGGTTCTAGTAAGGTTCCTTGTTCCTATTTCTAACAGAGTGTTTTCAACTTTGTTCATCTTTGTTGTATTCTTTCTTTCGATTTGTTCAACCTCTCAAGGTTCTTTGGTTTCCTCATTTGTCAAAGAAGCAACTTAGTTTTACCCTTTCTCTTCCTCTTCCGTTTCTCTCTGGTGCCATCCTAGATCTCGGGACGAGATCCTCTTGTAGTGGGGACGAGATCCTCTTGTAGTGTTGAAGAGTTGTAACGCCCCGAGACTGATGCGCTAGGTGTCTTTCAGTTATTTATTGTTGTTGCCTTGTCATTCGCTTGCATGTTGCATATTGCCATGTCATCATGTGCATTGCATCATCATGTTTTCAAACTTGCATCCGTCCCGGTCTCCCCGTTCTTTTCGTTGTCCCTTTTGAGCCCAGACACACCTGCACGCGCCCGCGGCATGTCCGAAATATTATTTTATGAGTGGCCGAAAAATGTTCTCGGAATGGGTTGAAAGTTGGCGTGCGGTGTTGTTATGTTAGACCACCTGCCAAGTTTCATCGCATTCAAAGTCCATTTGATAGCCCAATCGTTAAACTATAGCGGCAATATAGCCGGTCAAACGTCGGACGTTTTCGGTCAGAAACCTTGCCGGGCTGCATTTCCATCTCTCTCTTCTCAGCCTGAGACCTCTCCTACACAGCCCACAACCCACCTAACCCCTCCTTGCACAGTGCATCGACCCCCCTCGAGTGCACGTCCAGAGTTGTCCCGAACCCGACCCGAGCAGTCGTTACCGATGGGTCCGGATCATCCCCAAACATCTATAAAATATATCTGTTTTCTTATTTGGACTCCTCTAACCTTTTATCCTCGACCGCCCGATTGCGATCGAAGGGACTTATAGCCCCTACCCTAATCTCATTGCAATATAAATAATGGGCAACCCAAAAAACGAGGGATCCTGTCCCATCCATCCATCCAATCCCTCACCCGTCGCCGCCACTCTCTCCCTTGGGATCCTCCCAGATCCCCTCCTCATCTCATCCCGTAGCAACCACCGCTCCACCTCGTCTTCAGCGCCGGGCCAACCAGCGCTCGCCCTTCCACCATTACGCGCCAGGGAGAGGAGCCCATGTGTGCCTCGTCCTCGCGCCTGAGACCCCAGCTGACCCAAGCTCCTCCTCCAACCAGAAAACCCATCGCCCGCAGCCTCGCTTGAGGTCCAGATTGGGAGGAACCCGAGCTCCCCCATCTTCGTGTAGCGTCGACGACCACGAGCACAGCCTCGCCGGAGCCCCAGCAGGAACTGCTCGTCGCCCCTCTCCTTCCTCCCATTCTTCTTCTCTCTAATATGATCTCCCTCTCTTCCCCGTGTTCCCCTGCAGGAGCACCAGACCATGACCCGTCCCGTGCCGTCAGACCTCGATGAGAACCTCACCCGCGGCCTCCTCTGCCCTCTCCTCGAGCCGGCCGCTAGCAGCGCCGCCAACAGGTCCGCGCCATGACCCGCCTTCTTCCCTCGTTCTTCCTCCTCCCTCTGTTCGTCTCTCTCTCAAGGCTCTCTCTCTGCCTTGGACACAAAACGTCCTGGCCTTGCAGCTCCCGCCGCCGCCCAGCTCTGTTTGTTGTCGTCTCCGCCAGATTCGACGAGGACGTCTGCCTCCCGTCCGACGCGCCTGGCCTTTGTTCGCCTCCATGCTGTCCATGTTGTGAAGCCCAGCCGCAGACGTCGGCCCCTGCATCCTCTGCTTCGAGCAGAAGGACGAGAGACTTGCCCTACTCCTGCCTCCCCTAGATCAGCGTTGTGCCGGTGCCCTTCGGTTCCCGCGCCGCCAGTGAGCATCATCAGGCCCCAGGTCGCGTGGCCATCACCCTCACCTTCCCTCTTCTTTCTTCTTGTCTGTCTTGCTTCATCCTCTTTGAAAAATCCCTCTCCCTCTCTTTCTTCAAGTGCAAAGGAAGTGCTCCGCCGTCGCTGCTGTTCGCTGGAGCACCGGTGCCCCGGATCCGCCGTGATGCTGCCATCCTGAGCTCCTCCCGCACCGATCCCCGACGCTCGCGCCCTTGCCTATGCAGCTATGCTGCTGCCTGCCTTCGACCACCACTGGAACGAGACGATGAACGCCCGCGCGTGCGTTGACCTCTCCAGCGAGGCCCAGCAGCGTCCTCCGTCCCCTGGGCCGGCCCTTCTCCTCCTCTGTTGTGCCGACTGGGCCTGGCCCATGGGTGAGCAGCCCCCAACTCTATTCAGATTCAGCCCGTTGTGTTTTTTTCCTTGCTATGAATTTTCTATTATTCCAGAGAATGCCAGTTTTGCATATTAGACCCCTAACTTCATGCATATCATATCTCACAAACCATGCATCGTATGTAAAAACTTTATATATGTAAAATGCTTGGGTTTTCATATAGTTTCATAATATCCAACTTTCATCCATGTTTAAAATGTGTTAATTGTTGTTTGTTTAAATTTGCCATATTTCCATCTTAAAATGATTTATTTCATAACTAAATAACCGTAGCTCCATTTTATATAATCTTTATATGAAAATGGGGTGGAAAATGCCTAGTTTAACATGGTGGCTTTACTTTGCATGTTTAACAACTCTAAAATTGAGTATAGGGCAGAATAATACTAAATCCATAATTTGCACATGAGGATTTACTGGAATTGTTGTTTGTTGTTCCGGCCTCATTTAAACTTGTCTAGATTGGTAGTTTTATTATGCCTCACCTCTTGTCATGTTTAACAACATTTAATATTGATGGGTACCTAAACGAGAGAGAACTAAATAAGTCATGTGGTGTTTCGTCAATATGTAACTCGTTGCATATTGAGCTCCACTTAATTTCTAGTATTGTTTGTGCACTTTGCCATGCCATGCCTCTTTAAACCGGACATGCATCGTACTTGGTTGTGCATCATGCCATGCTTATGTGATGGTTGTTTACTATGTTGTTTGCTTCTTTCCGGTGTTGCTGCTACGGGTTAGTTCCGATAACATCGCGTTTGTGAGGATCCGTTCGACTACGTCCGTTTGTCTTCTTCATGGACTAGTTCTTCTTCCTTGCGGGATTTCAGGCAAGATGACCATACCCTCGAAATCAGTTCTATCTTTGCTTGCTAGTTGTTCGCCCTATTGCCATGCCACGCTACCTACCACTTGCTATATCATGCTGATGTCTACTACACAACCTTCTTCTTGTAGATGTTGTTGGGCCTCCAAGTGCAGAGGTTTGTAGGACAATAGCAAATTTCCCTCAAGTGGATGACCTAAGGTTTCTCAATCCGTAGGAGGCGTAGGATGAAGATGGTCTCTCTCAAGCAACCCTGCAACCAAATAACAAAGAGTCTCTTGTGTCCCCAACACACCCAATACAATGGTAAATTGTATAGGTGCACTAGTTCGGCGAAGAGATGGTGATACAAGTGGTATATGGATGGTAGATAATAGTTTTTGTAATCTGAAAATATAAAAACAGCAAGGTAACGAATGATAAAAGTGAGCGTAAACGGTATTGCAATGCGTTGAAACAAGGCCTATGGTTCATACTTTCACTAGTGTAAGTCCTCTCAACAATAATATCATAATTGGATCACATAACTATCCCTCAACATGCAACAAAGAGTCACTCCAAAGTCACTAATAGCGGAGAACAAACGAAGAGATTATGGTAGGGTACGAAACCACCTCAAAGTTATTCTTTCCAATCAATCCGTTGGGCTATTCCTATAAGTGTCACAAACAGCCCTAGAGTTTGTACTAGAATACCACCTTAAGACACAAATCAACCAAAACCCTAATGTCACCTAGATACTCCAATGTCACCTCAAGTATCCGTGGGTATGATTATACGATATGCATCACACAATCTCAGATTCATCTATTCAACCAACACATAGAACCTCAAAGAGTGCCCCAAAGTTTCTACCGGAGAATCACGACAAAAATGTGTGCCAACCCCTATGCATAGGTTCATGGGCGGAACCCGCAAGTTGATCACCAAAACATACATCAAGTGAATCACGTGGTATCCCATTGTCACCACAGATACGCACGGCAAGACATACATCAAGTGTTCTCAAATCTTTAAAGACTAAATGCGATAAGATTACTTTAAAGGGGAAACTCAATTCATTACAAGAGAGTAGAGGGGGAGGAGAAACATAAGACCCAACTATAATAGCAAAGCTCGCGATATATCAAGATCGTGCCAAATCAAGAACATAAGAGAGAGAGAGAGAGATCAAATACATAGCTACTGGTACATACCCTCAGCCCCGAGGGAGAACTACTCCCTCCTTGTCATGGAGAGCGCCGGGATGATGAAGATAGCCATCAAAGAGGGATTCCCCCTCTGGCAGGGTGCCGGAACGGGTCTAGATTGGCTTTCGGTGGCTACGGAGGCTTCTGGCGGCGGAACTCCCGATCTATTGTGCTCTCTGGAAGTTTTAGGGTATATGGAGATATATAGGCGGAAGAAGTACGTCAGGGGGGCCCACGAGGGTGGAGGGCGCGCCCTAGGGGGGTGGGCGCGCCCCCTACCTCATGGCCTCCTCGAAGCTTGCCTTACATGCACTTCAAGTCTTCTAGGCTTATTTCCTTCCAAAAATGGGTTCCGTGAAGTTTCGGGTCAATTGGACTCCGTTTGGTTTTCCTTTTCTTCGAAACCCTAAAACAAGGTAAAAACAGAAACTGGCACTTGGCTCTGGGTTAATAGGTTAGTCCCAAAAATGATATAAAAGTGTATAATAAAGTCCATAAACATCCAAAAAAGCAGATAATATAGCATGGAGCAATCAAAAATTATAGATACATTGGAGAAGTATCAGCATCCCCAAGCTTAATTCCTGCTCGTCCTCGAGTAGGTAAATGATAAAAACAGAATTTTTGATGCGAAGTGCTACTTGGCATATTTTTAATGTAATTCTTCTTAATTGTGGCATGAATATTCAGATCCGAAAGATTTAAGATAGAAGTTCATATTGACATAAAAATAATAATACTTCAAGCATACTAACTAAGCAATTATGTCTTCTCAAAATAACATGGCCAAAGAAAGTTCATCCCTACAAAATCATATAGTTTAGTTGTAACGCCCTCGATGCGGCTATATCTCCCACGTGTCGAAGCATGACTTAGAGGCATAACCGCACTGAAAGCAATGTCGCAAGTGAGGTAATCTTCACACAACCCATGTAATACATAAGGGAAAAGAATACATAGTTGGCTTACAATCGCCACTTCACACAAATACATGAATAAAGCATTACATGAACCAGATACAATCAAGGTCCGACTACGGAACCAAAATAAAACAAGACTACCCCAAAAGCTACACAGATCCCCGATCGTCCCAACTGGGCTCCACTACTGATCAACTAGGACGAAACAACACAAAGGACAAGATCTTCATCAAGCTCCTCCTTGAGCTTGGTTACGTCACCTGCTCGGTAACATCGGCACCAGCAAACTGGTATTGGAAGTAATCTGTGAGTCACGGGGACTCAGCAATCTCACACCCTCGCGATCAAGACTATTTAAGCTTATAGGAAGGGTACAAGGTATGAGGTGGAGCTACAGCAAGCGACTAGCATATTTGGTGGCTAACATACACAAATGACAACGAGAAGAGAAGGCAAAGCACGGTCGATAAAAGTATGATCAAGAAGTGATCCTAGAACAACCTACGTCAAGCATTACTCCAGCACCGTGTTCACTTCCCGGACTCCACCGAGAAGAGACCATCACGGTTACACACGCGGTTGATGTATTTTAATTAAGGTCAACTTCAGGTTTTATACAACCGGACATTAACAAGTTCCCATCTGCCCATAACCGCGGGCACGGCTTTCGAAAGTTCAAATCCTTGCAGGGGTGTCCCAACTTAGCCCATCACAAGATCTCACGGTCAACGAAGGATATTCCTTCTCCCAAGACAATCCGATCAGACTCGGCATCCTGGTTACAAGACATCCTCGACAATGGTAAAACAAGTCTAGCAACACCGCCCGAATGTGCCGACAAATCCCAATAGGAGCTGCACATATCTCGTTCTCAAGGCACACTTAGATGAGCGCTCCATACAACTAAAACCAAACCTCGAGTTTCTCAGAGGGGGCACTGCACAGGGCTCTAGTTTGGACCAACACTCAAAGGAGCACTAGCCCGGGGGGGTTAAAATAATGATGACCCTTGAGTCTGTAGAACCCAAGGGAAAGAAAAGGCTAGGTAGCGAATGGTAAAACCAATGTTGGGCATTGCTGGAGGAGTTTTATTCAAGGCGAACTGTCAAGGGGTTCCCATTATAACCCAACTGTGTAAGGAACGCAAAATCCGGGAACATAACACCGATATGACGGAAACTAGGGCAGCAAGAGTGGAACAAAACACCAGGCATAAGGCCGAGCCTTCCACCCTTTACCAAGTATATAGATGCATTAATTAAATAAGAGATATTGTGATATCCCAACATATCCATGTTCCAACATGGAACAAACTCCAATCTTCACCTGCAACTAACAACGCTATAAGAGGGGCTGAGCAAAGTGGTAACATAGCCAAACAACGGTTTGCTAGGACAAGGTGGGTTAGAGGCTTGGCTTAACAATATGGGAGGCATGATAAACAAGTGGTAGGTATCGCAGCATAGGCATAGCAAAAGAGCGAGCAACTAGCAAGCAAAGATAGAAGTGATTTCGAGGGTATGGTCATCTTGCCTGAAATCCCGCAAGGAAGAAGAACGAGTCCATGAAGAAGAAAAACGGACATAGCCGAACGGGTCCTCTCAAACGCGACATAACTGGAACCAACCCGAAGAAGCAACACCGGAAAGAAGCACACAACATAGTAAACAACCAACACATGAACATGGCATGATATGCGGGATGCGGTATGCGATGCATATGCATGATTTGCAAAGGAATTCTTGGACCTGGCCTCAACTTGGAAATCCAAGAGTGCCACTGGAAAGGTGAGTTGATTTCGGTCAAAACCGATATAAAGATCACCGGAATCGGATGCACGGTTTGGAAATGGCAAGCAAAACAAATATGGCACCGGTCTGCGATAATCATCAACTAGCCATCTAAATGCATCAAGTTAAATATGGTACATCACTCAAACATGACAACAAAATACATGGCAGAGATCCACTCATGATTCTTGATAAAAGATGAACACTGAGCTATGGCTAATTCACTCAATAACAGGTTCAAACAAGCATGGCAAAAGAGCGAAAGACAACAGGTTTCAGACTTGGTGAAATTAACAGCATGTCAGGAATTTATCATCAGAAAGCAATATTTAGAGCATAAAAACTACATGCTACAGGAACATATCATGGCAAAGCAAGGCATGGCATGAAGCTACTCTAATAATATAACAAAAGTCCCTTAGTGACCATGAGCCAAAAGGGATCAGAAAATACAATTGCAAGCATGTGAACATAGCAAAAGCATAAACAGATTCAGACTTTGTGAAAAACTGGAGCATGCAAACAGATTAACAAGTAAGCATGTTTACGAGCTCGATGCACTCACTATGAGACATTGCATGACAAACTAAGCATACATCCAGCAAATAGACATGGCATAGAAGCTAGACATGGCAAGAACAACAACATAGCATGCATGGATCAACAACAACAAGCTCGGCAAAATTGCTAAACATGTTAACAATCTGCCAGGAACATTTTATAGAAAAATTAGAGCTCGATTGACTCAAGCTAGGGTGCTCGATAATTCCAAACAAAGACATGGATGGATAGAGCACCACAATATTAACAAAACATCCTTACTGATCATCCTCAAAAGAGGCAAGGATCACTAGGAAACAACATGAACATATGGCATAAAAACAATAACAGGACAAGGACTTAATGAAATTATAAGTCCCTGAAATCGGCATCAACGATTATGCTACTTTGCATGCTTGTGCTAGTCATCAAAAAGGTCACAAAAATACATGGCAATCACCTCTGTAAGGATGGCATGGCACTCTACAAAACACATGTAGAGCTCAGGATCATAGCATGCACACATTAATCATGGGGAAATGACAAAAGGCCATTTGCTGAAACAGACCTGACAAAATCATCACATAGCCCTCTTCCAACAGCATTTCGGGCATCAAGATGAGCTCAAATGAAAATGATGCAATGAGATGAAATGATCCACTCGTCGAGACGAACATTTAGATATGCTACACGCACGAATCGGAGCAATGGGTGATGAGGTATGATGCGATGAACAGGGACATATATTATGCCAAACTACGGACTTAGCAGAATAACACATGAGCGCGGGATCACTAAAAGACGCTCGGGGCGAGGTTTAGGCGGGCGCTCACCTAGCGGGCCTGGCCTAGAGGACGGAGAGGCAGGCCGAGGGGGGCGGCGGGGACATGGACCATGGGAGGCTGCGGGCCCACGAGGTCGCCCGAGAGGATCAGATCCTCTCCTCGTGCTCCTGCACGAGCAGGGCCATGGCGAGGTGGCGGCGGCGGCTGCCGGCTCCCGCGACCGGGGCTCGGGGATGGTGAGGAAGCCAGGCGAGGAGGGCGGATCCGGGGCGCGGGGACGGTGAGGGACGAGCGCACCCAGCGAAGCACGACGGCGGCGAGATTCGCGGTGAAGGTGGCGGTGGCGGCGACGAGAGAGAGGTGACGGAGGGGATGGCCGGCGAGCAGGACGCCTGGCGCGCGGGTGGTGGCGAATCCCAGCGGCGGCGGCGCAGGATCTGGCCCGGTTCGGCCCTGCGCGGGCCGGATCTGGGCCGGCAGGCGGCACGGTGAAGTGGGGTGCGGGGCGGACAAGTGGCACGCGCTGGTTGGCTAGCGGCGGCGGCGGGGTGACGTGGCTCCTTGCCATTGGGCGGAGTGAGGTGGCGGCGGCGAGCGGACATGTCCGGCGGCGATGAGGGAGTTGGATCTAGGGTTTGTACCGTGAATATTTCGGAGGGGATCACATATTTATAGGTAGAGGGAGCTAGGAGAGTCCAAGTGAGGTGTGGTTTGCGGCCACGCGATCGTGATCGGACGCTCTAGATGATGGAGGAGGTTTAGGTGGGTTTTGGACCAGTTTGGAAGGGTGTTGGGCTGCAACACACACGAGGCCTTTTCGGTCCCTCGGTTAACCGTTGGACTACCAAACGAAGTCCAAACGACACGAAACTTGACAGGCGGTCTAGCGGTAGTAAACCAAGGCCGCATGGCAAGTATCGGTCTAATCCGAAATTTTTTAACACCCGCACATGAAAAGAGTGTTGGGTTTTGTAGTAATTTCAAAAAATTTCCTACGCACACGCAAGATCATGGTGATGCATAGCAACGAGAGGGGGAGAGTGTGATCTACGTACCCTTGTAGATCGACAACGGAAGAGTTAACTTGGTTGATGTAGTCGTACGTCTTCACGGCCCGACCAATCAAGCACCGAAACTACGTCACCTCCGAGTTCTAGCACACGTTCAGCTCGATGACGATCCCCGGACTTCGATCCAGCAAAGTGTCAGGGAAGAGTTCCGTCAGCACGACGGCGTGGTGACTATCTTGATGTACTACTGTCGCAGGGCTTCGCCTAAGCACCGCTACAATATTATCGAGGACTATGGTGGAAGGGGGCACCTCACACGGCTAAGAATATGATCACGTGGATCAACTTGTGTCTCAAGGGGTGCCCTCTGCCCTCGTATATAAAGGATCAAGGGGAGGAGGCCGGCCGGCCCTCTATGGCGCGCCAAGGAGGAGTCCTCCTCCTAGTAGGAGTAGGACTCCTACTAGGAGGGGGAAAGAAGTGGGGAGGGAGAGGGAAAGGGGGGCGCCGCCCCCCCTCTCCTAGTCCAATTCGGACCAAGGGGGGAGGAGGCGCGCGGCCCACCTATGGCTGCCCCTCTCTCTCTCCATTAAGGCCCATATGGCCCATTACTTCTCCCGGGAGGGTTCCGGTAACCCTCCGGCTCTCCGGTTTTCTCCGAAATGACCCGGAACACTTCCGTTGTCCGAATATAGCCGTCCAATATATCATTCTTTATGTCTCGACCATTTTGAGACTCCTCGTCATGTCCGTGATCACATCCGGGACTCCGAACTAACTTCGGTACATCAAAACTCATAAACTCATAATATAACTGTGATCGAAACCTTAAGCGTGCGGACCCTACGGGTTCGAGAACAATGTAGACATGACCGAGACACGTCTCCGGTCAATAACCAATAGCGGAACCTGGATGCTCATATTGGCTCCTACATATTCTGCGAAGATCTTTATCGGTTAGACCGCATAACAACATACGTTGTTCCCTTTGTCATCGGTATGTTAGTTGCCCGAGATTCGATCATCGGTATCTCAATACCTAGTTCAATCTCGTTACCGGCAAGTCTCTTTACTCGTTCCGTAATACATCATCTCGCAATTAACTCATTAGTTGCAATGCTTGCAAGGCTTATGTGATGTGCATTACCGAGAGGGCCGAGAGATACCTCTCCGACAATCGGAGTAACAAATCCTAATCTCAAAATACGCCAACCCAACATGTACCTTTGGAGACACCTGTAGAGCACCTTTATAATCACCCATTTACGTTGTGACGTTTGGTAGCACACAAAGTGTTCCTCCGGCAAACGGGAGTTGCATAATCTCATAGTCATAGGAACATGTATAAGTCATGAAGAAAGCAATAGCAACATACTAAACGATCGGGTGCTAAGCTAATGGAATGGGTCATGTCAATCAGATCATTCACCTAATGATGTGATCCCGTTAATCAAATAACAACTCTTTGTCTATTGTTAGGAAACATAACCATCTTTGATTAACGAGCTAGTCAAGTAGAGGCATACTAGTGACACTTTGTTTGTCTATGTATTCACACATGTATTATGTTTCCGGTTAATACAATTCTAGCATGAATAATAAACATTTATCATGAAATAAGGAAATAAATAATAACTTTATTATTGCCTCTAGGGCATATTTCCTTCAGTCTCCCACTTGCACTAGAGTCAATAATCTAGTTCACATCGCCATGTGATCTAACATCAATAGTTCACATCTTTATGTGGTTAACACCCATAGTTCACATCGATATGTGACCAACACCCAAAGGGTTTACTAGAGTCAGTAATCTAGTTCACATTGCTATGTGATTAACACCCAAAGAGTACTGAGGTGTGATCATGTTTTGCCTGTGAGTGAAGTTTAGTCAACGGGTCTGCCATATTCAGATCCATAAGTATTTTGCAATTTTCTATGTCTACAATGCTCTGCACGGAGCTACATTAGCTAATTGCTCCCACTTTCAATATATCCAGATGAAGACTAAGAGTTATCTGGATTAGTGCCAAAACTTGTATCGATGTAACCCTTTTACGACGAACCTTTTGTCACCTCCATAATTGAGAAACATATCCTTATTCCACTAAGGATAACTTTGACCGCTGTCCAGTGATCTACTTCTAGATCACTATTGTACTCCCTTGACAAAATTAGTGTAGGGTATATAATAGGTCTGGTACACAGCATGGCATACTTTATAGAACCTATGGCCAAGGCATAGGGAATGACTTTCATTCTCATTCTATTTTCTGCCGTGGTCGGGGTTTGAGTCTTACTCAATTTCACACCTTGTAACACAGGCAAGAATTCTTTCTTTGACTATTCCATTTTGAACTACTTCAAAATCTTGTCAAGGTATGTACTCACTGAAAAAAAACTTATCAAGCGTCTTGATCTATCTCTATAGATCTTGATGCTCAATATGTAAGCAGCTTCACCGAGGTTTTCTTTGAAAAAATCCTTTCAAACACTCCTTTATGCCTTGCAGAATAATTCTACATTATTTCCGATCAACAATATGTCATACACATACACTTATCAGAAATGCTGTAGTGCTCCCACTCACTTTCTTGTAAACATGCTTCTCCAAAAGTCTGTATAAAACCAAATGCTTTGATCACACTATCAAAGCGTTTATTCCAACTCCGAGAGGCTTGCACCGGTCCATAAATGGATCGCTGGAGCTTGCACACTTTGTTAGCTCCCTTTGGATCGAAAAAACCTTCTGGTTGCATCATATACAACTCTTCTTCCAGATTCAGGAATGCAGTTTTGACATCCATCTGCCAAATTTCATAATCATAAAATGCGGCAATTGCTAACATGATTTGGACAGACTTAAGCATCGCTACGGGTGAGAAGGTCTCATCGTAGTCAATCCCTTGAACTTGCCAAAAACCTTTTGCGACAAGTCGAGCTTTGTAGACAATAATATTACCGTCAGCGTCAGTCTTCTTCTTGAAGATCCATTTATTCTCAATTGCTTGCCGATCATCGGGCAAGTCAACCAAAGTCCATACTTTGTTCTCATACATGGATCCCATCTCAAATTTCATGGCTTCAAGCCATTTTGCGGAATCTGGGCTCACCATCGCTTCTTCATAGTTTGTAGGTTCATCATGATCTAGTAGCATGACTTCCAGAACAGGATTACCGTACCACTCTGGCGCGGATCTTACTCTGGTTGATCTACGAGGTTCAGTAGTATCTTGTTCTGAAGTTTCATGATCATCATCATTAGCTTCCTCACTAATTGGTGTAGGTGTCACTGAAACAGTTTTCTATGATGCACTACTTTCCAATAAGGGAGAAGGTACAATTACCTTATCAAGTTCTACTTTCCTCCCACTCACTTCTTTCAAGAGAAACTCCTTCTCTAGAAAGGATCCATTCTTAGCAACAAATGTCTTGCCTTCGGATCTGTGATAGAAGGTGTACCCAATAGTCTCCTTTGGGTATCCTATGAAGATATATTTCTCCGATTTGGGTTCGAGCTTATCAGGTTGAAGCTTTTTCACATAAGCATCGCAGCCCCAAACTTTCAGAAACGACAACTTTGGTTTCTTGCCAAACCACAGTTCATAAGGCGTCGTCTCAACGGATTTTGATGGTGCCCTTTTAATGTGAATGCATTTGTCTCTAATGCATAACCCCAAAACAATAGTGGTAGATCGGTAAGGGACATCATAGATTGCACTATATCCAATAAAGTACGGTTATGACGATCAGACACACCATTATGTTGTGGTGTTCCAGGTGGCATGAGTTTGTGAAACTATTCCATAATGTTTTAATTGAAGACCAAACTCGTAACTCAAATATTTGTCTCCGCGATCAAATCATAGAAACCTTTTCTTTTCTTGTCACGATAATTTTCCACTTCACCCTGAAATTATTTGAACTTTCAAATGTTTCAGACTTATGTTTCATCAAGTAGATATACTCATATCTGCTCAAATCATCTGTGAAGATCAGAAAATAATGATACCCTATCGCGAGCCTCAATATTCATCGGACCACATACATCAGTATGTATGATTTCCAACAAATCTGTTGCTCGCTCCATTGTTCCGAAGAACGGAGTCTTGGTCATCTTGCCCATGAGGCATGGTTCGCAAGCATCAACTGATTCATAATCAAGTTATTCCAAAAGCCCATCAGTATGGAGTTTCTCCATGCGCTTTACACCAATATGACCTAAACGGCAGTGCCACAAATAAGTTGCACTATCATTATTAACTTTGCATCTTTTGGTTTCAATATTATGATTATGTGTATCACTACGATCGAGATCCAATGAACTATTTTCATTGGGTGTGTAACCATATGAGGTTTTATTCATGTAAACAGAACAACAATTTATCCTCTTACTTAAATGAATAACTGTATTACAATAAACATGATCAAATCATATTTATGCTCAACGCAAACACCAAATAACACTTATTTAGGTTCAACATTAATCCCAAAAGTATAGGGAGTGTGCGATGATGATCATATCAATCTTGGAACCACTTCCAATACACATCGTCACTTCACCCTTTACTAGTATCTGTTTATTCTGCCACTCCCGTTTCGAGTTACTAATCTTAGCAACTGAACTAGTATCAAATACTGAGGGGTTGCTATAAACACTAGTAAAGTACACATCAATAATATGTATAACAAATATACTTATGTTCACTTTGCCATCCTTCTTATCCGCTAATCACTTGGGGTAGTTCCGCTTCCAGTGACCAGTCCCTTTGCAGTAGAAGCACTTAGTCTCAGGCTTAGGACCAGACTTGGGCTTCTTCACTTGAGCAGCAACTTGCTTGCTGTTCTTCTTGAAGTTCCCCTTTTTTTCTTTGCCCTTTTCTTGAAACTAGTGATCTTGTCAACCATCAACACTTGATGCTCTTTCTTGATTTCTACCTTCATCGATTTCATCATGAAGAGCTTGCGAATCGTTTTCGTCATCCCTTGCATACTATAGTTCATCACGAAGTTCTACTAACTTTGTCGAGGGAAACTGACCCACGAACACCTATGGGGCCGACGGACCGGGCCCCTTTCGGTTCGGTGGGGGGGCGGAGGTTGCACGAAGAGCAGATCGAGGCGAAGCACACGAGCGGTTTACCCAGCTTCGGAGCTCTCCAGAGAGATAATACTCCTACTGTTGCTTGTCTGGTTGTATTATCTAGTGTTCTTGCTCTCGAGCCAGAGTATGATGTTTTCTGGGCTATGAATGAATCGAAGCAAACTGTCCAAACCTCCTCTACGTTGCGCATGGGCCTCCTTTTATACGCTAAAGGGGTCACCAACAGGTGGCAACGCAGAGGAGGGTAAAAACGTAAAAAGCGAGGTAGGTGATACAGTTGCTTGTACAGTGCACCCTACCTAACCCTGGCGGCAGGGGACAAGGGCATTAAATGCCCGTCTCAGTCGCCCGATCAGTGCAGAAAGGGACCGTTAGGGGCGCCACCGTTCGCCACGATGGCGATCTTGTTAGCTTCGCATGCCACTGCGCACCGCTGGCTGCACAGCCTCCCGCCACCCGCGCCCGGAGAAACCCCCAGAGCGACACAGTGGTGGATGCGCTGGAGCGTGGGCGTAGAGTGGCCGCCTGCCGCGGCAAGCGCCTTGCCGCTGCTGCTATCTTGTCGGGCTCGGAGGCTTGTCGCTCACCGGGCTTCGAAGTACCTTGGTCAGTCTTCCTGGCAAGCTCCTCTTGCCGGGGCCTTGTCGCCTTGTCGGAGCGCGTGGCGCGTCGCGGCAAGTTCCTTGGAGCGCCTTGGTTGGCCTTCCCGGCAAGCTCCTCTTGCCGGGGTCTTGTCTCCTTAGCTTAAATACTTTGTTCTTGGATGGCTCCAAGGGAACCTTGGGGGATCTTGGCGTTCGCCCGGCAAGCCTTTGCCGCGGGGTGCTGCAACTGCCCGTGCACAAGTTCGGGGTACTAGGGTACCCCTATTCTAGTACACCGACAGGAGCCCCCGGGCCTGGGCCAGACACGGTGCCGAGCGCTGTTGGGCCAGGCCCAAGACAGGGCACGGGCACACGCGGGCTGGGCTACACCAAATCTCGCTCCGTATCCACCGCGCTCCCCCATAACGGCACGCGTTGATTGCAGCATCATGGGGGAGATCGTGGGTGGTTTTTTATTAGGAAGGGCGAAACGTCCGCCCCGTCCCTCTTTATAAGTAGAGGAAACAAGGGCAGTTCGTTCCCCCTCGCTGGTTGCTGCTACTCCTTCTTCACAAACTCCGCCGCTCCCCCCTTCTTCCCAAGGCTGAGAGAGCAGCGCTCCGCCCCCCCATTGCCACCAGCATCACCACGCCGTCGACCTTTTCCACCACCTCCGCCATGGCCCCGAAAGGCGACAAGGGAAAGGGTGTGAAGTCGGCCGAGGTGCAGTGGCTCGCGGCGCTGCGGAAGGAGCGGGCGATCTTCACCCCCCAGCTCGGCGTGCAGGAGCTGAGGGAGTACTTCTACCTCTTTTGGGCGACGGAGACGCGTGCACATCCACGCACGAGGGTACTCCCGGCTACCGCTTCGAAGTTGGCTCCAAATGGGTACCCGTTCTTCCCGCTATTCTTCTACTGCGGGCTCTGCCCGCCCTTCTCGGAGTTCTTTTGTGACATTATGAACACATATGGCTTCCGCCTCATTGACTTCACCCCCAATGCTGTCCTGACCATGGCAGTTTTCGCACACTTGTGCGAAAACTTTGTCGGAGTCCACCCTAGTGTTGCCCTTTTCCGCCACTACTTCATTCCTCGGGTAGAGAGAGGAGAGCCGCTTGCCGGAGGGATTGCCTGGGTCTCGAGAGTCGGCAAGAAGGAGGCGTACTTGGATGGTGAGCTCCGCAGCAAGTGGGAGGAGTGGAGAGCGGAGTGGTGCTGGATCGTCGAGGAGAATCCGCAGCCCTTCACCACCGTGCGCCAAACTCCCATAGTGCACGGCAATGACTGGAGCAATGTGGCTCCGGAAGACGAGAGGCTGAAGATCGCCATCACTAGGATTCTTCGCCTCAGGCTTGCCGGGCTCACCGTAGGTGCTGTCGGGGCAGATTTCCTCCGCCGCCGCATTGCCCCCCTGCAGGAGAGGGGAGGCCCGCCTGGGAATTCAAGAATTCGGCGGACATCATGAGGCTGCGGCCAGGCCTCAACTACAACTTCACCGTCTTGGAGTTGGACGCAATGCTCTTGGAGTTATTCAAACGCGACCCCCAGCACCCATTCACACTGCCGAGGGGCGTAGTTCCTTTGTGCAATAACTCTTCGCTTGACCGGATCCGCGCCATGATGCCGTTGTGCGATTCACACGGCATCGTCCCAACTTGGCAAGAGCCTGCGGATGACGTTGTGCGAGCGTTCTTCGACACCTTGGAAGAAGTACCGGTCCGCGCTGACGAGCAGAAGAGCCTCACCCGTGACACCACCGACGAGGAGCTGCAGCTCATCGCCACTAGGGCGGAAGAGGCTGCGGCTGTAGCTGTCGCGGGCGCATTCGGGTTCACCGTGGAGGAGGCGGAGGTTGCAGAGGCGACAAACCTTGCCGAACACGCGGAGTTCATGGGTGAAGAGGAGCCTGCGGGTTCCGAAGCCGAGTCGAGCGAGGCCGGCGAGGAGGAGGCTGAGCCTTCAGAGAACTTGCAGCAGGCGGAGCCCCCGGCCCCGCCAAGGAGGCGCCTTCGCAGGGCCAGGGACGCAGCGGGGCGGCAGCCGGCTCCACAGCCACCGAGCCGCGCGACGCGCTCTACCGCGGCAAGCAATGTTGCCGCGGGAGCGCCTCACGCAATAGCGGCAACTGGAGCGGGATCTTCCCGGGCCACCTCCACTGCCCCCGCCAAGCGGGCAAGGGATCCTACTCCTCCACCTCGCCGCACCGGAGGAGGGCCGGACTTCGATCTTTCCGCGCTCAGCTCCGACGAGGAGGAAGAAGAGTGAGTTTCTTTGGTGCTCTTGTAGTTCTTCAATCTTGCTGTTTATATCTTGTATCTGACTTGCTCCAATCTGGACTCTTCTCTTTTCAGAACGCTGGCCCAGAGAGCGGCGAAGAGGGCCAAGGCCACGGTGATCGTCATCGAACCTGACCCCACCTTGTCGATAGGGGGTGGGTCCGAGATCACCTTGACGGACCCGGCAATCACTCCTCAAAGCAGCCCCCAGCGCAGCCCTCAGCGTAAGTTCATAGTTTAATCTTCTGCTGCCGGGCGCGCTTGAGTGCTTTTTCCTTTGTTGATATCTTGCTTGTTGACTTGTGCAGGAGCAGAGCAGCCTCATCAGGAGTGCCCGGAGGCCGGTCCCGAAGCGCCACCTGCTTCGACTGTGCCGCCAAGGGAGGAGTCCCCGGCAAGGGAGCGCTCTCCGGCAAGGGGGGACTCCCCGGCAAGGGACGGCACTGCTGATCCTGCGGCGACCGAGGCCGCAACTGAAGATCTTGGCGCAGGTAATCCACTTGCCCAGAAACCTTCCTTGGGTTCTGTTTCTTCCGTTTTTCCTTTCTTGGATTTTTGATTGATTTTCCTTCCTTCTTCGTTCTTTAGACCCATCTACGGCTGAGCCAATGGAGACAGAGGGCGCCGGCAAGGAAGGTGCCGGTGCTGATGAGACCGCCGGCGAGGAGGCCGCCGGGGCTGCAGCTGCGGAAGCCGGCGAGGGGTCGGTCGATCGCACTGACGACCCTGAGGCCGCAGGAGCGCCGGGCGCTGCGCCGACGGCCGAACCCTCTGCCGCTTCTGCGGAGCCGGGCTCCGAGGAGCCCCAGCCCGGCGCCTACTTGAAGGCCGGCGACGACATCTTCATCAAGCTACCCTGGGCATCGAGCTCCAGGGCGCCAGTCGAGGGGGAAGCTTTTAACGGGGAGGTGCTCGCCTCTGCTGGACTGTCATTGGTTGACGCGCCCGGCAGCAGCAGTGGCGAGCCCGAGGAGGAGCAGCTGCTGCGGAAGCTGCTGTCACTCTACCGCGCCCGGCAAGTAGGGATGGCAACGGGGCCCCATACCCGCCAAACCCGTGGGGATTTCATCTATTAGGGGGTGGGGATGGGCAAAAAATATCCCCATGGGGATATTAACCAAACTATTTTATTCCCCATAGGGTACAACGGGGATGGAGATGATATCCTATTCCCCAGACCCAATACCCATCGGGGACCCGGTTAGTAACTGTGATACTACGGTCAACCTTAAAATATTCAGAAACAAACTTGCAAAAACAAAAAAGCTCTAAAAAACCTCAAACCTATCTCACATCATCACCTCAGCTGCCACCATGACCAAGAAGTCAATACGACCTAGATAGGCATTAGCAGGACAAGGACAACACCATGTATGTATGTTGATCATAGGGTGTCATATTATTTATGTGAGTATTTGTTTATTGGGATGGGGACCCTAATGGGGCCCCGTTCCCCAGTGGGGCATGGGTATGGGGAAATTTCATCCCCAGTCATGTAAACGGGGATGGGGATGGGATGATAGGAAATGGATGGGGATGGGGATGTTCTAGGTATCCCCATAGGGGATTATCCCCATTGCCATCCCTACCGGCAAGCCAAGATGGCTTCCCGGGAAGCGCTTGTCGCGAAGGCGGGAGTCGACATGGAAAAGCGCACGGAGGAGCTCCGGGGCCAAAATCAAGAAGCTCTCCGGTCCCTGGCGCAGGAGCGGGAGCAGTCGACGAGGAGCGCACGGCCTTTCTTCTCGAGAAGGCCGAGGCTAAGGAGGAACAAAGGCTGGCTGCCGAGAAGCAGTTCGCGCGGGAAGGTGAACTAGTGCAGCGGAAGGCCCACCTCGACAGCTACGAGGAAGAGCTCGCCGAGCGTGAGCGAGCACTTGGCGGGGCGCTCAAGGAGGCAAAGGATGCCGCGGCAACTGCAGAGGACGCCAAGAAAGAGCTAGAGGAGAAGGTGGCGCAGCTGGAGGCCGATATTGGGAAGAGCGGCGAGGAGCTTGCCGCGCTCAAGCGTGAGCGCGAGAAGGATGCTGCCGCCCACGGTGAGCTGCAAGGCCTTCTCACTGAGAGGGGCAAGGAGCTCAGTGCCGCCAAGGATTCCAAAGCAGACCTGGAGCTGAAGCTGGCCACGCTGACGCAGACGCTGGAGGCCGCCAAGGAGCGGGAGAAGACCTTGGTGGAGAAGGTCAAGGATGACGCGGCGCTGCTGGAGAGCATTGCAGTTACCCAGAACACGTTCAGGGACACAATGGAGCACTGGACCGAGGGTCTGGTGAACACTGTCGCAGTCATCAACGAGGAGCTGGCGCAGCTGGGGATGGAGGACTTTGGGTATCCTTCCGACGAGAGTCTTCAACCCAGCGCCAAGCTCAGCCTATTCTTCAAGGGCGTGGCGACGGCACTCCAGCGGCTCCGGGAAAGGATCCCGAAGCAGCTGGCCGACGAGTCGCGCAAAATCTGCGCCGGGGTTCTCCAGAAGGTGCTGATGAAGGTGGCCTTCCGCAACCCAGGCCTCAGCTTCACCAACGTCCTCAGGTCCTTGCCGCCTGACGCCGACCTGGATGCACTCAAGGCCCTTGTCGCACCCATTGTGGACAAGGTGAGCGAGATCAAGAGAGTCGAGGGCGGACGCGTAGATTAGGCCGCCCATTTCTTCTTTTCCCTTGTCGCTGCTAATCATGTTATGAAAACAATCTATTAGAGCTGCGACAAGTTATCTTGTAATATAACTTTATTTCTGTTATCAATTGCAATGTTATTTCCTCTACTAGATTCTTCCTTTGTATGTTTTTACCCTACGCTTCTAGGGAACTTGTCGGCGCAGGCGCCCGAGCCGCGAGCGCTGAGTGCGGAACTTCAGCAACCTGCTGGCGGCGTTGCTTCCGACAAGAAACCTTGTCGCGACTAGTTGCAGCACGCTTAAGCTATTGAGCGGACTCGAAACAAAGTAAGGGCACAACTAGCCACGAGTAGGTTCCTCCGCGCACAGGTTTTCCATACAAAGTAGGGTCGTTCGAGGAAGATAACTCAAAAAATTAAAAACTGATTGCTCAAACTTTGGCAACTTAGCTTTTCTGTCGTTTGCTTCCCGGCAAGGCAGGACTTCGCTTGAACGACGCCTGGTCCATACCACAATCTTCTCCTTCCCCCCCGGCAAACTTGTGTGCGAGAGAACCTTCTTTTCCTTTGAAAGAAAAAGAAAGAAGAGAAAATAATAATATGGAGCTCTTTGGCTCGTTACTGCTTACCGGATGTAGGTGCTGCACAAAGTGTCAGATAGTCGCATGCAATAAAGGAACTAATGCATGAAATGGACAAGCTGTGCGGAGCACATGGGATTTTACTTATGCACGGGATCTGCGCCCGGCTTTGTACAAAGGATTACATGCAACAGCGGCAAGACTTGTACAAAAGGTGGTTGCCGGAACGGGTTCCGGCAACCGCGCCCTACGGGAAAAACTTACGAAGATGTTCTATGTTCCAGGAGTTGCTCACCGGAATGCCATCTTCGGTCTCAAGGCGGACAGCGCCGGGCCTTGTGACTCGTTTCACCCTATAGGGGCCTTCCCACTTCGGCATCAACTTGTTGGAATTCTTGGCGGATTGAACGCGCCGAAGAACAAGGTCTCCTTCCTCGAAGCTTCTGGCTTTAACTTTTCGGCTATGATAGCGGCGCAAAGCTTGCTGGTATCGAGCAGCTCGTACAGCAGCCTGAAGACGATCTTCCTCAAGGAGCAGCGTGTCGTCTTGCCGCAGCTGTTCTTGCTCAAGCTCATCATAAGCGAGCACTCGAGGTGACCCGTATACGAGTTCCATGGGGAGAACTGCCTCTGCTCCATAGACTAGAGCAAAAGGTGTCTGGCCAGTGGCTCGATTTGGCGTCGTTCTAATTGACCAAAGAACCACCGGCAGCTCCTCGATCCAGTTCCTTCCGCACTAGTGCAGCCTGTCGAAAGTTCTGGTCTTGAGCCCGCGCAGCACTTCAGCATTTGCCCTCTCTGCTTGACCGTTGCTTCTCGGATGAGCAACAGAAGCGAAGCAGACCTTGGCGCCAAGGTCTTGGACGTACTGCGTGAAGGTGCGGCTCGTGAATTGTGTGCCGTTGTCGGTGATGATCCTGTTAGGGATCCCGAAACGGCAAACAATCGACCTGAAGAACTTGACTGCTGACTGTGCTGTCACCTTCCTCACTGGCTGCACTTCCGGCCACTTTGTGAACTTGTCGATTGCAACGTACAAGTACTCAAAGCCCCCGACAGCTCGGGGGAAGGGGCCGAGGATGTCGAGCCCCCAGACCGAAAATGGCCAGGATAAAGGGATCGTCTGGAGAGCTTGAGCTGGCTGGTGTATCTGTTTGGAGTGGAACTGGCACGCTTCACACTTGGTTACTTGTGCAGTTGCATCCTGGAGGGCTGTCGGCCAAAAGAAACCTTGCCGGAAAGCTTTGTCGGCAAGTGCTCTTGCGCCAATGTGGTGGCCACATATGCCTCCATGTATCTCCGCCAACAGCTTTTGTCCATCTTCCCGGCGAATACACTTCAATTTCACACCGTTGAGTCTTCTTCTGTATAGTATGCTATCGACAAACTGGTACATACTTGACTGCCGGGCTACTCTTTCCGCTTCTTCTTGTTCTTCGGGAAGTTCTCCTGTCTGAAGGAAATGGACAATCTGCTGTGCCCATGCTGGAGCTTGCGGCTCGACAACAAGGACTAAAGGCACATCTGCTGCTGCGGGAACATCCGCTTCTACGGCAAGGACTTGCGGCCCTGCCGGAGCTTGATGTTCCCCGGCAAGTTTGCCGGAGCAAAACTTGTCGGGAGTGTTTGCTTCAACGGAACAAACCATAAGGCTTGCCGGAGCAGACTGCTCCTCTGCATCCTTGGTGTTGATCTTGGGGACTTTCTTGGCGGCGGCTTCGGGGAGCTCTGCCGGAAAGTAGTCACCAGAAACCAACTTCCTCTTCTTGTTTTGTCCAGTTGATGGTGTTACGGATGGTTGAGTCAACTTAAGCACAAAGATCCCTGGTTCCACAGGTAACTTTAGTGCGGCGCACTTTGACAGGCCATCAGCAATATCATTCTGAGCTCTTGGGATATGCTCCATTTGTAGGCCGTCAAAGTGCTCTTCTAGCTTCCTTACTTCATCAACATACGCTTCCATCAACGGACTCTGGTAGTTCTTGTTCACTTGTCGGACGACAAGCTGTGAGTCACCCCTGACAATGAGCTTCTTGATCCCAAGGTCTGCTGCGATTCTGAGACCGGCAAGCAATCCTTCATACTCTGCAGTATTGTTGGTTGCTTGCTCTTTGGGAAAGTGCATCTGGACTACGTACTTGAGGTGCTCTCCGGTTGGTGCGACAAGCAGCGCGCCCGCACCGGCGCCTTGCAGCGAAAAGGCACCATCAAAGTACATCAGCCACTCTTTACTCGCTTCTTTGACGGGGATGCTTGTCTCTGGAATTTCTTCATCTGGGGTTGGCATCCACTCTGCTATGAACTCTGCCAATGCTCTGTTTTGGATAGTTGAGGTGCTCTCAAACTTGAGGCCAAAGCTTGACAGTTCCAACGCCCACTTGACAATCCTGCCTGTTGCTTCTGGATTTTGTAGTATCCTCTTCAGCGGAAAGCGAGTGACGACTGTGATCTCATGTGCTTGGAAGTAATGGCGCAGCTTTCTCGAGGCCATGAGGAGGCCGAAAAGCAACTTCTGCACACCAGAGTACCTTGATCTAGCCCCCTGCAGAAGGGAACTGACAAAGTAAACTGGGCGCTGCACCATTCTCCTTGGCATCTTATCATGCTCCTGCGCAAACTCATGTTTGTCGGGACCAGAGCTTGTCGGCGAAGCCCCCTGCTTGTCGCTGGATGGATCTGCCGTGGTTGCTGGCTCATCATCCGCCTCCCTCTCCGCCACTAACGCAGCACTAACCACTTGATTGGTTGCCGCTATATACAGCAGCAACTTCTCTTGCGGCTTAGGTGCGACAAGCGTTGGAGTGGAGGACAGGTATCTCTTCAAGTCCTGCAGCGCAGCCTCCACTTCCGGAGTCCATTTCATTGGACCTGCCTTCTTCAAAATTTTGAAAAATGGCAGGGCGCGTTCAGCAGATCTAGAGATAAACCTGCTGAGAGCAGCCACGCAACCGGCAAGTCTTCGTACATCCTTGACGCGCTTTGGTGCTTCGATTTGCTCAATGGCCTTGATCTTGTCGGGATTGGCTTCAATTCCCCGCTAAGACACGAAGAACCCGAGAAGCTTGCCGGAGGGGACTCCAAACACACACTTCTCGGGGTTGAGCTTGAGGTGGATCTTGCGCAGATTTGCAAATGTCTCGTCTAAATCTTGAATTAGGGTCGCCCTGTTCTTGCTCTTGACCACTACGTCATCCATGTAGGCTTCCACATTTTTGTGCATCTGCGGTTCAAAAGCGTGGTGGACTACCCTTGCGAATGTTGAACCAGCATTCTTCAAACCGAAAGGCATCCGTACGAAGCAGTACGTGCCACACGGGGTGATAAATGCGGTTTTCTCTTCATCTTCTTCTGCCATGAAGATCTGATGGTATCCTGAGTATGCATCAAGAAATGAAAGCAAATCACATCCGGCTGTGGAGTCAACAATCTGGTCAATATGCGGCAAGGGAAATGGGTCTTTGGGACAAGCTTTATTAACATCAGTGAAGTCAATACAAAGTCTCCATTTCCCGTTAGCCTTGCGCACAACAACAGGATTGGCCAACCACGTGGGATGGAGTACTCCTCTGACAAGGCCTGCAGCTTCCAACTTCTTGATTTCTTCTGCTATGAATTCTTGACGCTCCACTGCCTGCTTCCTGACTCTCTGCTTGACGGGCCGCGCATGAGGACAGACGGCAAGATGGTGCTCAATTACTTTCCTGGGAACACCGGGGATATCAGACGGTTGCCATGCAAACACGTCGACATTCGCCCGCAGGAAAGCAACGAGCGCGCTTTCCTATTTGGGGTCAAGAGTGGCGCTGATGGTGAAGGTACCACCAGTGCCATCCTCCTTGGCGGACACCTTCTTGGTCTCAGGTGGAGCTGCCATTGCCTTCTTACACTTGCCGGTGGAGCTCGATGGTGCGTCCTCGACGGTAGCGCAGCACTCCGAAGAGGTGCGCTTGCCGGAGCGGGCATCAGAGCTCTTGCCGGACTTGGTCTTCTTCTTCCCCCCGGGAGCTCCAGCGGCAAGGGTCTTGTGTTCTGCTGCGGCTGCTGCTTCCCGGTAGATCTTGTCGGCACAGATAAGAGCATCCTTCTTGTCGCCAGGGACAGAGATGACGCTTATTGGCCCTGGCATTTTCAGTACGTTGTACGCATAGTGAGAGGCTGCCATGAACTTGGCGAGTGTCGGACGGCCAAGGATTCCATTGTAAGGCAATGGAATGTCGGCAACGTCAAGCGTGACCCTCTCAGTCCTGAAGTTCAGCTCACTGCCAAATGTTACCGGCAACGTGATCTTTCCCTTTGGCTTGCTCCTTCCCGGGTTGATTCCTTGAAATGTGCCGGTCTCTTCGAGCTCGCTGTCAGGGATCTGGAGCTTCTGGAGCACCGCGGAGGAGATCAGGTTCAAGCCGGCCCCGCCGTCAACTAACATCTTAGTGACCTTGAGGTTGCGGATTGTTGGTGAAACCAACATCGGCAAGCACCCGACCGCAGTTATGCGATCCGGGTGGTCCTCAATATCAAAGATGATAGGCGTGCCGGACCATTTCAGAAGCTTGCGTGACTCGACGGATGGTTCTGCTGCATTAACTTCCCGCACCCACTGCTTGAGCTGGCGGTGTGAGGCATGCAGAGAAGCACCACCGTCAACGCACAGGACCTCTGTGGCTTTCTGGAATTCCTGCTCATCAGTCTCCTCATCATCCATATCTTCATCGTCGCCGTCATCTTCATCCTTGTCGCGGCCGCGAGGAGGTCTGTCTCCTTGCCGCTGCTTGGCCTTGCCGCGGCGTCCTCCTCGGCCGGGACGTTTCTTGCCGGATCCCCCAGCACCTTCCTGGGCCTTCTCCTTGTCGCGCCGCTCGTATTCAGCTTTCTGTTGCTCAACAAGCTGCTCGACTTTCTTACAGTTCTGGAGATCATGGCCCTTGGTGTGGTGAATCTTGCAATACTGCTTGTTGGTGCCGTCCTGCTTGTCGGCGACCGCCACCTCCGCGGCAACCTCCTTGCCGGAGTCACCAGCTTTGGCCTCCTTGGCGCCACCACCATTGCCGGACTGCTCAACAACTAGCACCTCTTTACCTTTCCTCCTTCTGTTGTTCCGCCGCCGGTTTTTCCTTGTCGGGGCAGCATCTTCACTGTCAGATCCCCCCGCTCCTATATTTTCTCCGGGGAGTCTCCTCCCTTCCTCAGCACGCGCACACTTGTCGGCCAGTGCATATAACTCACTGACGTCCCTGATCTTGCACATCGCCATTTCCTCCCGCATCCTGCGGTTCCGCACTTTCTGATGGAACGCGCTGATCACCGCGGCAGGG
Source organism: Triticum dicoccoides (assembly GCF_002162155.2). Lineage (NCBI taxonomy): Eukaryota > Viridiplantae > Streptophyta > Magnoliopsida > Poales > Poaceae > Triticum > Triticum dicoccoides. Next base: position 180,152,437 of record NC_041392.1, on the reverse strand, counting down.
TGGACGTCTGGGATGTTGTGCTGCACACTACTGAATCTCTGAATGTACTTGCGCAGGGGCTCTCCTTCCTTTTGGGCGAGCAAATGAAGATCACTCTCCTGGCCATGAGGCTTGTGTCCGCCTGTGAAGGCGCCGACAAACTGATGGCACAGATCAGCCCAAGAGGATATGGAGTTGTCCGGCAAGTGCATGAGCCAGGATCTGACATTGGGCTTGAGCACCAGCGGGAAGTAGTTGGCAAGGATCTTGTCATCTCGTCCCCCGGCAGCTTGCACCGCAATGGTGTAGATGCTGAGGAACTCTGACGGATGCGTCTTGCCGTCGTACTTCTCCGGTACGTCTGGCTTGAAGTTCTTTGTACTGGGCCACTGGACTTGCCGCAGCTCACGAGTGAATGCAGGACAACCTACCGCATACGGCAGATCGCCTGGTTCCCCTGGCGCATGCATGTCAACAGAGGGCCCAGCGCGCTTGTCGGATTGACGTCGCGCTTCTCTTCGGCGCTCGATGCGGGTTCGAGCGTCTTCTTGTTGTTGATCATGAAGAACTTGGCGCTGATCGCGACGAGCTCGTGGATCCGACGATGCAGTGGAGTCGCTGTCGAGGTGGATCCGGCGAGTCGGCGATCTTGGCCTTCGGGGCGGTGATTGCATGGTAGTTGCACCTCCACCCGTTTCGTCGCCACCGGCTCGCGCCTGGCAACCCTGCCGCGGCGGTGATGCGCTCGGCTGGCGTGGAGTGTCGCCGTTGGCATAGCCGATGAGACTCTGAATGGTAGCTCTCCATTCGTCGATCTTGTCCGACGTCGGAGGGTAATCTAGGAGAAGTTGAGCTCGTGCCAAAGCTTCTGCTGGAGTGGTGGGTGGCAGTGGCGGACGGCGCGAGGAGCGGGACGTGCTCGAACTTCTAACTATGTTAGAAGGAGCAGTATCCCGTCTAGGCGACCGTGCCCCGCTCGTGCCAGCATGCTGGCGTGCATGCTGGTCTTGAGCGTCCTGAGATCCACCAGCTTGATCTTGGCCCAGCGGACGTATGGCGCTGCGAGCACCATGATGCTGTTGGTCCCGCGCCTCCTGAGACGGGCGCGGTGCGCGTACGGACGCCGAGGTCTGTGCTGCTTTGTCCTTGGACTTGGCAGCACTGTGAGCACCCTCATCGATGGCTGTTCTTCCGCCGGCGTCCACTCCACCACCCGTTTGCTCCAACAGTGGCGGAAACGACGTGGACGGAGCGGCTGCCGCCGAAGTCTTCTTCTTCGGTGGCATGTTGATGAAGGGAATGAAGATCTAGCTCGTGTGAACACCGGATCAGGTTCACACAATCTCGACGCCCCCCTACCTGGCGCGCCAAAGATGTCGGGGGAAACTGACCCACGAACACCTATGGGGTCGGCGGACCGGGCCCCTTTCGGTTCGGTGGGGGGGCGGAGGTTGCACGAAGAGCAGATCGAGGTGAAGCACACGAGCGGTTTACCCAGCTTCAGAGCTCTCCCGAGAGATAATACTCCTACTGCTGCTTGTCTGGTTGTATTATCTGGTGTTCTTGCTCACGAGCCAGAGTATGATGTTTTCTGTGCTACGAATGAATCGAAGCAAACTGTCCGAACCTCCTCTACGTTGCGCATGGGCCTCCTTTTATACGCTAAAGGGGTCACCGACAGGTGGCAACACAGAGGAGGGTAAAAACGTAAAAAGCGAGGTAGGTGATACAGTTGCTTGTACAGTGCACCCTACCTAACCCTGACGGCAGGGGACAAGGGCATTAAATGCCCGTCTCAGTCGCCCGAACAGTGCAGAAAGGGACCGTTAGGGGCGCCACCGTTCGCCACGATGGCGATCTTGTTAGCTTCGCATGCCACTGCGCACCGCTGGCTGCACAGCCTCCCGCCACGCGCGCCCGGAGAAACCCCCAGAGCGACACGTTGGTGGATGCGCTGGAGCGTGGGCGCAGAGTGGCCGCCTGCCGCGGCAAGCGCCTTGCCGCTGCTGCTATCTTGTCGGGCCCGGAGGCTTGTCGCTCACCGGGCTTCGAAGTACCTTGGTCAGTCTTCCCGGCAAGCTCCTCTTGCCAGGGCCTTGTCGCCTTGTCGGAGCACGTGGCGCGTCGCGGCAAGTTCCTTGGAGCGCCTTGGTTGGCCTTCCCGGCAAGCTCCTCTTGCCGGGGTCTTGTCTCCTTAGCTTAAATACTTTGTTCTTGGATGGCTCCAAGGGAACCTTGGGGGATCTTGGCGTTCTCCCGGCAAGCCTTTGCCGCGGGGTGCTGCAACTGCCCGTGCACAAGTTCGGGGTACTAGGGTACCCGTATTCTAGTACACCGACAAACTTGGTGATGGTGACTAGAGAATTCTGTCAATCACTATCTTATCTGGAAGATTAACTCCCACTTGATTCAAGCGATTGTAGTACCCAGACAATCTGAGCACATGCTCACTACTTGAGCGATTCTCCTCCATCTTTTAGCTATAGAACTTGTTGGAGACTTCATATCTCTCAACTCGGGTATTTGCTTGAAATATTAAATTCAACTCCTGGAACATCTCATATGGTCCATGACGTTCAAAACGTCTTTGAAGTCCCGATTCTAAGCCATTAAGCATGGTGCACTAAACTATCAAGTAGTCATCATATTGAGCTAGCCAAACGTTCATAACGTCTGCATCTGCTCCTGCAATAGGTCTGTCACCTAGTGGTGCATCAAGGACATAATTCTTCTGTGCAGCAATGAGGATAAACCTCAGATCACGGATCCAATCCGCATCATTGCTACTAACATCTTTCAACACAATTTTCTCTAGGAACATATCAAAATAAACACAGGGAAGCAACAACGCGAGCTATTGATCTACAACATAATTTGCAAAATACTACCAGGACTAAGTTCATGATAAATTTAAGTTCAATTAATCATATTACTTCAGAACTCCCACTTAGATAGACATCCCTCTAATCCTCTAAGTGATTACGTGATCCAAATCAACTAAACCATGTCCGATCATCACGTGAGATGGAGTAGTTTCATTGGTGAACATCACTATGTTGATCATATCTACTATATGATTCACGCTCGACCTTTCGGTCTCCATGTTCTGAGGCCATATCTGTATATGCTTGGCTCGTCAAGTATAACCTGAGTATTCTGCGTGTGCAACTGTTTTGCACCCGTTGTATTTGAACGTAGAGCCTATCACACCCGATCATCACGTCGTGTCTCAGCACGAAGAACTTTCGCAACGGTGCATACTCAGGGAGAACACTTCTTGATAATTAGTGAGAGATCATCTTATAATGCTACCGTCAATCAAAGAAACATAAGATGCATAAAAGATAAACATCACATGCAATCAATATAAGTAATATGATATGGCCACCATCATCTTGTGCTTGTGATCTCCATCTTTGAAGCACCATCATGATCACCATCTTCACTGGCGCGACACCTTGATCTCCATCGTAGCATCGTTGTTGTCTCGCCAATCTTATGCTTCCACGACTATCGCTACCGCTTAGTGATAAAGTAAAGCATTACAGCGCGATTGCATTGCATACAATAAAGCGACAACCATATGGCTCCTGCCAGTTGCCAATAACTCGGTTACAAAACATGATCATCTCATACAATAAAATTTAGCATCATGTCTTGACCGTATCACATCACAACATGCCCTGCAAAAACAAGTTAGACGTCCTCTACTTTGTTGTTGCAAGTTTTACATGGCTGCTACGGGCTTAAGCAAGAACCAATCTTACCTACGCATCAAAACCACAATGATAGTTTGTCAAGTTGGTGCTGTTTTAACCTTCGCAAGGACCGGGCGTAGCCACACTCGGTTCAACTAAAGTTGGAGAAACTGTCACCCGCAAGCCACCTATGTGCAAAGCACGTCGGGAGAACCGGTCTCGCGTAAGCGTACGCGTAATGTCGGTCCGGGCCGCTTCGTCCAACAATACCGCCGAACCAAAGTATGACATGCTGGTAAGCAGTATGACTTATATCGCCCACAACTCACTTGTGTTCTACTCGTGCATATAACATCAACATATAAAACCTAGGCTCGGATGCCACTGTTGGGTTTCGTAGTAATTTCAAAAAAATTCCATCGCACACGCAAGATCATGGTGATGCATAACAACGAGAGGGGGAGAGTGTGATCTACGTACCCTTGTAGATCGACAACGGAAGCGTTAACTTGGTTGATGTAGTCGTACGTCTTCACGGCCCGACCGATCAAGCACCGAAACTACGGCACCTCCGAGTTCTAGCACACGTTCAGCTCGATGACGATCCCCGGACTCCGATCCAGCAAAGTGTCGGGGAAGAGTTCCGTCAGCACGACGGCGTGGTGATGATCTTGATGTACTACTATCACAGGGCTTCGCCTAAGCACTGCTACAATATTATCGAGGACTATGGTGGAAGGGGGCACCGCACACGGCTAAGAATATGATCACGTGGATCAACTTGTGTCTCAAGGGGTGCCCTCTGCCCCCGTATATAAAGGATCAAGGGGAGGAGGCCGGCCGGCCCTCTATGGCGCGCCAAGGAGGAGTCCTCCTCCTAGTAGGAGTAGGACTCCTACTAGGAGGGGGAAAGAAGTGGGGAGGGAGAGGGAAAGGGGGGGCGCCGCCCCCCCCCTCTCCTAGTCCAATTCAGACCAAGGGGGGAGGAGGCACGCGGCCCACCTATGGCTGCCCCTCTCTCTCCAATAAGGCCCTAATGGCCCATTACTTCTCCCGGGGGGGGGGGGGTTCCGGTAACCCTCCGGCTCTCCGGTTTTCTCCGAAATCACCCGGAACACTTCCGGTGTCCGAATATAGCCGTCCAATATATCATTCTTTATGTCTCGACCATTTCGAGACTCCTCGTCATGTCCGTGATCACATCTGGGACTCCGAACTAACTTCGGTACATCAAAACTCATAAACTCATAATATAACTGTCATCGAAACCTTAAGCGTGCGGACCCTACGGGTTCGAGAACAATGTAGACATGACCGAGACACGTCTCCGGTCAATAACCAATAGCGGAACCTGGATGCTCATATTGGCTCCTACATATTCTATGAAGATCTTTATCGGTCAGACCGCATAACAACATACGTTGTTCCCTTTGTCATCGGTATGTTAGTTGCCCGAGATTCGATCGTCGGTATCTCAATACCTAGTTCAATCTCGTTACCAGCAAGTCTCTTTACTCGTTCCGTAATACATCATCTTGCAATTAACTCATTAGTTACAATGCTTGCAAGGCTTATGTGATGTGCATTACCGAGAGGGCCCAGAGATACCTCTCCGACAATCGGAGTAACAAATCCTAATCTCGAAATACGCCAACCCAACATGTACCTTTGGAGACACCTGTAGAGCACCTTTATAATCACCCATTTACGTTGTGACATTTGGTAGCACACAAAGTGTTCCTCCGGCAAATGGGAGTTGCATAATCTCATAGTCATAGGAACATGTATAAGTCATGAAGAAAGCAATAGCAACATACTAAACGATCGGGTGCTAAGCTAATGGAATGGGTCATGTCAATCAGATCATTCACCTAATGATGTGATCCCGTTAATCAAATAACAACTCTTTGTCTATGGTTAGGAAACATAACCATCTTTGATTAACGAGCTAGTCAAGTAGAGGCATACTAGTGACACTTTGTTTGTCTATGTATTCACACATGTATTATGTTTCCGGTTAATACAATTCTAGCATGAATAATAAACATTTATCATGAAATAAGGAAAGAAATAATAACTTTATTATTGCCTCTAGGGCATATTTCCTTCAAAGAGGTAGAAAGAGACACCGGGTGACATAGGAGCGCCGGATTGCAAAACGGACAACGGGGAAAATGCTCGGATGCATGCGACGAACATGTATGCAAATGAAATGCACATGATGACATGATATGACATGCATGACACGCAAGCAATGACAAGGCAACAACAGCGAATAACTAGAGGACACCTGGCACATCGGTCTCAGGGCGTCACAACACTCCACCAGTACGAGAGGATCTTGTCCCGAGATCTAGAATGGCACCGGAGGGAAAAATGGAAGAGAAAGAGAAGAGGTAAAACTAAGTTGCTTCTTTGACAAACGAATGAAACCAAAGAACTTTGAAAAGGTTAAGCCATTTCGAGAAAAGAACACAACGGAGACGAACGAAGTTGAAAGCACTCCGTTAGGAAAGAGGAACAAGGAAGAACAAATTCGGACAGCACTCCGGTTGAAAAGAGATGCAAGACTTGATAAGGCGAAAAGAACTTGAGCAACAGGGCACAACACTCCGGTTAAATGGATAAGCATGAAGAGAACAAGGTCTTGACAAGAACAAGAAGAAGGGTAGAAGAGCGCAACATCACAATGCCTCTGGAGGAAAAGAGAGAATGGAATAGAATGAGTGAAGTAGAAAACAAGATTTTGGCATGCGCACGCTTCCAACAAAGGCTAGAACGGAGTTGTTGGATTATCAACAACGAAAAGGATTAGCTTGATATGGACTTATAGAGGACATCTCAAAATTATGAGGTGACAACTTGCCACTCACGAAAAGGATTTGATTAGATTGATATTACAAGGAGACGAGAAGCTATTTCACCGGGAGGATAATGAAGAACTTGGGTCATTTATAAGCACCATAGATAGCAACAATCCTTAGGAAAGGCTTTAGGTGAAATATAACCCAAGCTAACCCCAACGGAGAGGTTGATGGACTTAAAATACCTCATTCTTAACAATATGTGAATCATGAAACATGAACTCAAATTATCAAGAATGACATAATACCACCTCCAATGATATGGTTGAAAGAATTACACTCCGGATAGCAAGATGAAGAATGCTTGAGATCCTCTGAAAAGAATCTTGATGAACACTTCGAGAATGAATTAAATCCTTGATGAACCACCATGTGGAACCTTCATGAAGAACTCCGGTAAACAAAAGAATGATCAAACGAAAGGAGAGAGAAGTTAAAAAAAACACGAGGTGAATCCTTGTACCGGTTTAGATGGATCTCCGTGGTGGAATAGTTGAAAAAGGTTGGAACTACGGTAAAAGAGAAGATGAAACAATTGAAATCAGGAATTTGATGAGCCTCCGGAATAAGGAATTAATCACTTTGATGAAAAAGAATAAGAATTATGTTATGTTTGTCCTTCACCAATTAAATTGATGATATACAATGGATTTGGCACACTACTTATTCGCGTAGAAAGGATTAAATATAGATATAGCGCAAACTCAATGGACCACTGGTAGGATTTGAAAACAGCGAAAGAATTGATATGAAAAACAAGGAAGAGAGATCTTGAACGAATCATCGTAAGAATTGGAAATGAACGAAGTAAAGACAAAGAAACACCGGGAAAATTATAAAAAGAAAGAAGATACTTGAGAGGATTTAGATATATGAGAACGAAGAGATCACGAACTGATTAGAGATCACTTGAACGATGCATCGGTAAGATTGGAGAATGATAACTGAAAGGTGAGAATGAATAAACCTGAATTTATGGACTCCGGATAATCAAACTTGAGAAGACTCTTGAATAGCTCCGGATGGGTGAAAAGAATTATCACAATCCAAAAACAACTATGAGAGGATGGCATCGAACTAGAACCACGAATCTCTGAGAGAACGGATAAGATATGGCGGAAAAACTCTTCTTCGGTCTTCAAATGCAGAGAATGACGATGAGAAACGCCACCATGAATTGTTGAGATACTCCGGGATGAAAAATAGAAAAGGTTGAGCCAATGATGAAAGAATTTGAAAGATCTTGGAGAAAAACATTTGACTGATGACAGTTCATTCTTATGTCAAACTTTGGAGAGAATTTGAGAAGCTCCGGTAAAATAAGAAGAGTCAGGTAAGATCCTGGGAAAAGACCTATGGGTTATGGGCCCACTCAAAAGAAACACCGTAGAACGATTTAAAAGAGAGAATGCACCGGTTGAGTTAAATGGCTTGAATGAGATAACAACCTCGAAATAGGTTGAACTGATCTTGAATGAAAAGACGAGCCTTCTGAGATATCTTGAGCACTCCGGGACAATAGAATAGCGAGAGGTGAACGATTAAGAATTGCACCAGCATGAGAAAGCCTTGAAATGAGGAAAGGGTATGATCAACAAAGCTTGACTTGAAACCACCGGAGAAGAAAAAGAACGAAGAATGATGAACTTGAAGCTCCGTTAGAATCTTTATGAGAAACACCGGGTAAGAACATTGAAAGGAAAGAAAGAAGAGACTTCACATCAATAAAATGATACTTGATTGAGATATATGAGTCCTCGGAGAAAAGCAAGGGAGGGAGGGCAGGAAAAACAAAGGCACCTTGGAGATGGATGAAACAAACACCGTTCAGAAGAAAACTGATACTTGATCTTGTGAATGTTGACGTGATCGGATCCACTTGAAGAGAGACACACCGGTTGAACAAGATTGGCATAACAATCTCGATTATCAAGAAAGATTAGTATTCGCATAGGAGTATGAGAACACCATTTGGGGAAGGTATGGAATCAACATTTGACATTGAAGCAACACGAATACCACAACTCAAAAACAAAAAACAAAACAAAGGATTGGCTTGCAAAATAAGCCGGAACAAACATATGATAGAGATTTCGTCCGAAGTTTTCGTGGTGGGGCCTACACGGGCTCGATCGTACAACACCATCATGTATAAGGCAGTGCACATGACATACGAAGCGTCCCCGAGTCGGCATAGCCAAGGACTCTTTAAGACACAACGAGACCACTGTAAAACCAACCGTGGATAGGGGGACCACTAGACGTCGAACCCCAATTTCATAGCATACATCTGTCGGAAAGATATACTAAGAGCTACTTGAATTCCCACTTATAAACTTCCGAAATTTTCCAGTTATGCAATCAGGTGTTGGGGATACAGGGGAAGCATAATATCTCACCCAACTAACAATTCCTACATTCAGCTGTATCCATCCTTCAACACATAACCAAGAAATCTTCAGAAATCATTTACCTCAACCTTCGAAAAGCATCCGTTATATGAGTTACGGCAATACTCCCGAACTCCCGCCCCAGTACTGGGTGGCGTCGACGTTATCTCACCAACAACTGCATAAAAGAGAGTTTCGATGCCGACGAATAAAAATCAGGTATTCCAGAACTGCAACGATAAAATTGTGACGACAACACCTCGGAGCTCAACTCCCCGGGACACTGCCACAACCCCTAAATGTCAGGAGGCACCAAGAACAATGTTCTCGTCACAAAACCATCAGAACGATTCCAAGATACCCGCGTGATCCTAAAAAAATTCGTGAAATTTGAGGAGAGAAGAGTCAAAACTCCACGTCAGGAGGCCTTACCAAAGCAACGAAGGGACTGAGGAGTAAAAAGAATCCTACTCTCCGATATATATCTCCTAAGGCCGGGGAAGGCTCTGATACCAACTTGTAACGCCCTCGATGCGGCTATATCTCCCACGTGTCGAAGCACGACTTAGAGGCATAACCGCATTGAAAGCAATGCCGCAAGTGAGGTAATCTTCACACAACCCATGTAATACATAAGGGAAAAGAATACATAGTTGGCTTACAATCGCCACTTCACACAAATACATCAATAAAGCATTACATCAACCAGATACAATCAAGGTCCGACTACGGAACCAAAATAAAAGAAGACTACCCCAAAAGCTACACAGATCCCCGATCGTCCCAACTAGGCTCCACTACTGATCAACTAGGATGAAACAACACAAAGGACAAGATCTTCATCGAGCCCCTCCTTGAGCTTGGTTGCGTCACCTGCTCGGTAACATCGACACCAGCAAACTGGTATTGGAAGTAATCTGTGAGTCATGGGGACTCAGCAATCTCACACCCTTGCGATCAAGACTATTTAAGCTTATAGGAAGGGTACAAGGTATGAGGTGGAGCTGCAGCAAGTGACTAGCATATTTGGTGGCTAACATACGCAAATGAGAGTGAGAAGAGAAGGCAAAGAACGGTCGATAAAAGTATGATCAAGAAGTGATCCTAGAACAACCTACGTCAAGCATTACTCCAGCATCGTCTTCACTTCCCGGACTCCGCCGAGAAGAGACCATCACGGTTACACACGCGGTTGATGTATTTTAATTAAGGTCAACTTCAAGTTTTCTACAACCGGACATTAACAAGTTCCCATCTACCCATAATCGCGGGCATGACTTTCGAAAGTTCAAATCCCTGCAGGGGTGTCCCAACTTAGCCCATCACAAGCTCTCACGGTCAATGAAGGATATTCCTTCTCCCAAGACAATCCGATCAGACTCGGCATCCCGGTTACAAGACATCCTCGACAATGGTAAAACAAGTCCAGCAACACCGCCCGAATGAGCCGACAAATCCCGATAGGAGCTGCACGTATCTCATTCTCAGGGCGCACTCAGATGAGCGCTCCATACAACTAAAACCAAACCTCGAGTTTCCCCGAGGGGGTGCTGCACAGGGCTCTAGTTTGGACCAAAACTCAGAGGAGCACTGGCCCGGGGGGTTAAAATAACGATGATCCTTGAGTCTACAGAACCCAAGGGAAAGAAAAGGCTAGGTGGAGAATGGTAAAACGAATGTTGGGCATTGCTGGAGGAGTTTTATTCAAGGCGAACTATCAAGGGGTTCCCATTATAACCCAACCGTGTAAGGAACGCAAAATCCGGGAACATAACACCGATATGACGGAAACTAGGGCGGCAAGAGTGGAACAAAACACCAGGCATAAGGCCGAGCCTTCCACCCTTTACCAAGTATATAGATGCATTAATTAAATAAGAGATATTGTGATATCCCAACATATCCATGTTCCAACATGGAACAAACTCCAATCTTCACCTGCAACTAACAACGCTATAAGAGGGGCCGAGCAAAGCGGTAACATAGCCAAACAACAGTTTGCTAGGACAAGGTGGGTTAGAGGCTTGGCTTAACAATATGGGAGGCATGATAAACAAGTGGTAGGTATCGCAGCATAGGCATAGAAAAAGAGCGAGCAACTAGCAAGCAAAGATAGAAGTGATTTCGAGGGTATGGTCATCTTGCCTGAAATCCCGCAAGGAAGAAGAACGAGTCCATGAAGAAGACAAACGGACGTAGCCGAACGGGTCCTCACAAATGCGACGTAATTGGAACCAACCCGAAGAAGCAACACCGGAAAGAAGCACACAACATAGTAAACAACCAACACATGAACATGGCATGATATGCGGGATGCGGTATGCGATGCATATGCATGATTTGCAAAGGAATGCTTGGACCGGGCCTCAACTTGGAAATCCAAGAGTGCCACTGGAAAGGTGAGTTGATTTCGGTCAAAATCGATATAAAGATCACCGGAATCAGATGCACGGTTTGGAAATGGCAAGCAAAACAAATATGGCACCGGTCTACGATAATCATCAACTAGCCATCTAAATGCATCAAGTTAAATATGCTACATCACTCAAACATGACAACAAAATACATGGCAGGGGTCCACTCATGATTCTTGATAAAAGATGGACACTGAGCTACGGCTAATTCACTCGATAACAGGTTCAAACAAGCATGGCAAAACAGCGAAAGACAACAGGTTTCAGTCTTGGTGAAATTAACAGCATGTCAGGAATTTATCATCAGGAAGCAATCTTTAGAGCATGAAAACTACATGCTACAGGAACATATCATGGCAAAGCAAGGCATGGAATGAAGCTACTCTAAGCATATAACAAAAGTCCCTTAGTGACGATGAGCCAAAAGGGATCAGAAAATACAATTGCAAGCATGTGAACATAGCAAAAATATAAACAGATTCAGACTTAGTGAAAAACTGGAGCATGCAAACAGATTAACAAGTAGGCATGTTTACGAGCTCGATGCACTCACTATGAGGCATTGCATGACAAACTAAGAATACACCCAGCAAATAGACATGGCGTAGAATCTATACATGGCAAGAACAACAACATAGCATGCATGGATCAACAACAACAAGCTCGGCAAAATTGCTAAACATGTTAACAATCTTCTAGGAACATTTTATAGCAAAAGTAGAGCTCGATTGATTCAATCTAGGGTGCTCTATAATTGCAAACAAAGACATGGATGGATAGAGCACCACAATATTAACAAAACATCCTTACTGATCATCCTCAAAAGAGGCACGGATCACTAGGAAACAACATGAACATATGGCATAAAAACAATAACAGGACAATGACTTAATGAAATTCTAAGTCCCTGAAATCAGCATCAACGATTACGCTACTTTGCAGGCTTGTGCTAGTCACCACAAAGATCACAAAAATACATGGCAAACACCTCTGTAAGGATGGCATGTCACTCTACAAAACACGTGTAGAGCTCAGCATCATAGCATGCACACATTAATCATGGGGAAAATGACAAAAGGCCATTTGCTGAAACAGATCTGACAAAATCATCACATAGCCCTCTTCCAACAGCATTTCGGGCATCAAGATGAGCTCAAATGAAAATGATGCACTCGTCGAGACAAACATTTTGATATGCTACACGCACGAATTGGAGCAACGTGTGATGAGTTATGATGCGATGAACAGGGACATATATTATGCCAAACTGGGGACTTAGCAGAATAACACATGAGCGCGGGGTCACTAAAAGACACTCGGGGCGGGGTTTAGGCGGGCGCTCATCTAGCGGGCCTGGCCCAGAGGACGGAGAGGCAGGCCGAGGGGGGCGGCGGCGACATGGGCCTTGGGAGGCTGCGGGCCCACGAGGTCGCCCAAGAGGATCAGATCCTCTCCTCGTGCTCCTGCACGAGCAGGGCCATGGCGAGGCGGCGGCGGCGACTGCCGGCTCCGGCGACCGGGGCTCGGGGACGGTGAGGAAGCCAGGCGAGGAGGGCGGATCCGAGGCGCGGGGACGGTGAGGGACAAGCGCACCCGGCGAAGCACGACGGCGGCGAGGTCTGGAGGCCTCCGGCGAGGTTTGCGGCGAAGGTGGCGGCGGCGACGACGAGAGAGAGGCGACGGAGGAGATGGCCGGCGAGAAGGACGCCTGGCGCGCGGGTGGCGGCAAATCCCAGCGGCGGCGGCGTGGGATCTGGCCCGATTCGGCCCCGCGCGGGCCGGATCTGGGCCGGCGGGCGACGCGGTGAAGTATGGTGCGGGGCGGACAGGTGGCGCGCGCTGGTTGGCTAGTGGCGGCGGGGTGACGTGGCGCCTTGCCATTGGGCGGAGTGAGGTGGCAGCGGCGAGCGGACATGTCCGGCGTGGGAAGAAATGTTCAGCGGCGATGAGGGAGTTGGATCTAGGGTTTGTACCGCAAATATTTCGGAGGGGGTCACATATTTATAGGTAGAGGGAGCTAGGAGAGTCCAAATGATGTGCGGTTTGCGCCCACGCGATCATGATCGAACACTCTAGATGATGGAGGAGGTTTAGGTGGGTTTTGGGCCAGTTTGGAAGGATGTTGGGCTGCAACACACACGAGGCCTTTTTGGTTCCTCGGTTTACCGTTGGAGTACCAAACGAAGTCCAAACGGCACGAAACTTGACAGGCGGTCTGCCGGTAGTAAACCAAGGCCGCATGGCAAGTATCGGTCCAATCCAAAAACGTCTAACACCCGCACACGAAAAGAGGTAGAAAGAGACACCGGGTGACATAGGAGCGCCGGATTGCAAAACGGACAACGGGGAAAATGCTCGGATGCATGAGACGAACATGTATGCAAATGAAATGCACATGATGACATGATATTACATGCATGACACGCAAGCAATGACAAGGCAACAACAGCGAATAACTAGAGGACACCTGGCACATCGGTCTCGGGGCGTCACATTAGTCATGCTCCATTTTCGTCACACAAGAATGCTCTCATCATGCACAACCCCGATGACAAGCCAAACAATTGTTTCATACTTTAGTAATCTCAACATCATAAACCTTCACACAATATATGACTGCGAGCCATGGACATAGCACTATGGGTGGAATAGAATATGATGATGGGGTTTATGTGGAGAAGACAAAAAAGGAGAAAGTCTCACATCAACGACGCTAATCAATGGGCTATGGAGATGCCCATCAATTGATGTCGATGCAAGGAGTAGGGATTGCCATGCAACGGATGCACTAGAGCTATAAATGTATGAAAGCTCAACAAAAGAAACTAGTGGGTGTGCATCCAACTTGCTTGCTCATGAAGACCTAGGGCACTTGAGGAGGCCCATTGTTGGAATATACAAGCCAAGTTCTATAATGAAAAATCCCCACTAGTATATGAAAGTAATAACATGGGAGACTCTCTACTATGAAGATCATGGTGCTACTTTGAAGCACAAGTGTGGCAAAGGATAGTAACATTGTCCCTTCTCTCTTTTTCTCTCATTTTTTGGGCCTTTCTCTTTTTTATGGCCTTTCTCTTTTTTTTTCTTTTTGGGCCTTCTCTTTTTTATGGCCTTTCTCTTTTTTTTCCTCACTTGGGACAATGCTCTAGAAAATGATGATCATCACACTTCTATTTATTTACAACTCAATGATTACAACTCGATACTAAAACAAAAGATGACTCTATATGAATGCCTCTAGGGGTGTACCGGGATATGCAATGGACCAAGAGTGACATGTATGAAAGAATTATGAACGGTGGCTTTGCCACAAATACTATGTCAACTACATGACCATGCTAAGCAATATGACAATGATGAATGTGTCATGATGAACGGAATGATGGAAAGTTGCATGGCAATATATCTCGGAATGGCTATGGAAAATGCCATAATAGGTAGGTATGGTGGCTGTTTTGAGGAAGATATAAGGAGGTTTATGTGTGACAGAGCGTATCATATCACGGGGTTTGGATGCACCAGCGAAGTTTTCACCAACTCTCAATGTGAGAAAGGGCAATGCACGGTACCGAAGAGGCTAGCAAGGATGGAAGGGTGAGAGTGTGTATAATCCATGGACTCAACATTAGTCATAAAGAACTCACATACTTATTGCAAAAATCTACAAGTCATCAAAAACCTTGGTACTATGAGCATGCTCCTAGGGGGATATATTGGTAGGAAAAGACCATCGCTCGTCCCCGGCCGCCACTCATAAGGAAGACAATCAAATAACACCTCATGTGTCAAACTTGTTACATAACGTTTACCATACGTGCATGCTACGGGACTTGCAAACTTCAACACAAGCATTTCTCAAATTCACAACTACTCAACTAGCACGACTTTGATATTATTACCTCCATATCTCAAAACAATCATCAAGCATCAACTTCTCTTAGTATTCAAAACACTCATAAGAAAAAATTTACTATTCTTGAATACCTAGCATATTAGGATTATTTAAGCAAATACCATGCTGTTTAGGACTCTCAAAATAATATAAGTGAAGCATGAGAGTTCATCTATTTCTATAAAATAAAACCACCACCGTGCTCTAGAAGGATATAAGTGAAGTACTAGAGCAAATGACAAACTACTCCGAAATATATAAATGAAGATCAATGAGTAGTCGAATAATTATGCAACTATGTGAAGACTCCCCCATTTAATAATTTCAGATCTTGGTATTTTATTCAAACAGAAAGCAAATCCTTAACAAAATAAATTGACGCTCCAAGCAAAACACATATCATGTGGCGAATAAAAATATAGCTCCAAGTAAAGTTACCGATGAAAGAAGAGGAAAGAGGGGATGCCTTCCGGGGCATCCCCAAGCTTAGGCTCTTGGCTATCCTTGAATATTACCTTGGGGTTCCTTGGGAATCCCCAAGATTAGGCTCTTGCCACTCCTTATTCCATAGTCCATCGAATCCTTACCCAAAACTTGAAAACTTCACAACACAAAACTTAACAGAAAACTCGTAAGCTCCATTAGTATAAGAAAATAGATCACCACTTCAAGGTACTATAATGAACTCATTCTTTATTTATATTGGTGTTAAACCTACTGTTTTCCAACTTCTCTATGGTTTATAAACTATTTTACTAGCCATAGATTCATCAAAATAAGTAAACAACACATGAAAAACAGAATCTATCAAAAACAGAACAGTCTATAGTAATCTGGATCAAACGTATACTTCTGGAACTCATAAAATTCTAAAATAAATTTCTGGACCTGAGGAATTTATCTATCATCTGAAAAAATAATTAACTAAATATCACTCTCCAAATAAAAATGGCAGCAATTCTCGTGAGCTCTAAAGTTTCTGTTTTTACAGCATGGTCAACAAGACTTTCGCCAAGTCTTCCCAAAGGTTCTACTTGGCACAAACACTAATTAAAAGCATAAAACCACATCTAAACAGAGGCTATATGAATTATTTATTACTAAATAGGAACAAAAGTCAAGGAACTAAAATAAAATTGGGTTGCCTCCCAACAAGCGCTATCGTTTAACGCCCCTAGCTAGGCATGATGATTTAAATGATGCTCACATAAAGGATAGGAACTGGAAACATAAAGAGAGCATCATGAAGAATATGACTAGCACATTTAAGTCTAACATACTTCCTATGCATAGGGATTTTGTGAGCAGACAACTTGTGGGAACAAGAATCAACTTGCATAGGAAAGCAAAACAAGTATAACTTCAAGATTTTAAGAACATAGAGAGGAAACTTGATACTATTGCAATTCCTACAAGCATATATTCCTCCCCAATAATAATTTTCAGTAGCATCATGAATGAATTCAACAATATAACCAGCACCTAAAGCATTCTTTTCATGATCTACAAGCATACAAAATTTACTACTCTCCACATAAGCAAAATTCTTCTTATTCGGAATAGTGGGAGTATCATAGGAAACTCGAATACTATAAATTGTTTCCACATTAAAAGAGTAATGTTCAGAGAAGGAGCAATCATAATCATGACAAGTTTTATAAATATAATCACTACTTTTTATAGCATAACTATCATCACAATAATCATCATACGTAGGAGGCATGTTATCATCATTATAAATTTGCATATCAAAACTTGGGAGACTAAAAATATCATCTTCATTAAACATAGCTTTCCCAAGCTTGGGACAAACATTAATTTCAGCAAATATATTCTCAAAAACATCATCTTCATCAAACATAGCATCCCCAGGCTTGGGCCTTTTCATATCATAAGCATAATCATTCTCATCATTAATAGTATGGATAGCACAAATAGTATAGCAATTATCATATTCTTCCAAGCAAGTGCCAAAAAGATTTTCAAGATCATAAGAAGTATCATTATCTTCCACAATTGTATTTTCATGAGGCACAATAATAATAGGAGCAGCATTATTTGGGGGAGATATCATTTTACCTCTCTTCCTTTTTCTTTTCTTCTTCTTCACCACATCATGTGTGGGTTCAATCCTCTTTTTGGAGCTCCTTATTAATGAGATTGGTTGAATAGGAGGCTGCTCCTCATTACCTGATTCATCATACGAAATAATAGGAGGATATTGGGAAGTCTCTTCCCTTTCATTAGTATTCTCTTCATCCTCTATTTGTTTTCTTTTCTTTATGTAGTTGGCAATATAAGGATTCTCAATACAGTTCACCGCACAATACATATAAATTTCCTCTAGATCAAATCCAAGAAGTTTATAACGGGCAAATTCTAGAAGATAATTAGTTATACGTTTCATTTTCGTAACCCATAAGCAAACTAAGTTCATTATGATGTGCAAGGGAAATCAAGTCATCACAATTTTTGGACACGATACGATCATGAAACAATTTGCATTGGGTACTGAAATGATCATGTTCATTGCAAAGCTCACAAGTATGGCCAAGATAATTTTAATTTTCAGCACATTCATCTAGTCTTTCTTCCAACAATTTAGTTTCTAAGTACTTATGCCTCTTGCAATATCTATCTTCCCTATTTGGTGTGTACTTACAAACCCAATGTACTCCACAAAAATTGACATGTCTATTGGAGACATTTTCATCATAACTAGTGCAATCATCATTAGTATCATGGATATTCAAAGAATTCGTACTAACAACATTGCAGTCATGCTTATCATTCAAATATTTAGTGCCAAAATTTTTATAGATTTCTTCTTCTAGCACTTGAGCACAATTATCCTTTCCATCATACTCACGAAAGATATTAAAAAGGTGAAGCGTATGAGACAAACTCAATTCCATTTTTTAGTTTTCTTTTATAAACTAAACTAGTGATAAAACAAGAAACTAAAAGACTCGATTGCAAGATCTAAAGATATACCTTCAAGCGCTAACCTCCCCGGCAACGTCGCCAGAAAAGAGCTTGATGTCTACTACACAACCTTCTTCTTGTAGACGTTGTTGGGCCTCCAAGTGCAGAGGTTTGTAGGACAGTAGCAAATTCCCCTCAAGTGGATGACCTAAGGTTTATCAATCTATAGGAGGCGTAGGATGAAGATGGTCTCTCTCAAGCAACCCTGCAACCAAATAACAAAGAGTCTCTTGTGTCCCCAACACACCCAATACAATGGTAAATTGTATAGGTGCACTAGTTCGGCGAAGAGATGGTGATACAAGTGGTATATGGATGGTAGATAATAGTTTTTGTAATCTGAAAATATAAAAACAGCAAGGTAATGAATGATAAAAGTGAGCGTAAATGGTATTGCAATGCGTTGAAACAAGGCCTAGGGTTCATACATTCACTAGTGTAAGTCCTCTCAACAATAATATCATAATTGGATCACATAACTATCCCTCAACATGCAACAAAGAGTCACTCCAAAGTCACTAATAGCGGAGAACAAACGAAGAGATTATGGTAGGGTATGAAACCACCTCAAAGTTATTCTTTCCAATCAATCTGTTGGGCTATTCCTATAAGTGTCACAAACAACCCTAGAGTTCGTACTATAATAACACCTTAAGACACAAATCAACCAAAACCCTAATGTCACCTAGATACTCCAATGTCACCTCAAGTATCCGTGGGTATGATTATACGATATGCATCACACAATCTCAGATTCATCTATTCAACCAACACATAGAACCTCAAAGAGTGCCCCAAAGCTTCTACTGGAGAATCACAACGAAAACATGTGCCAACCCCTATGCATAGGTTCATGGGCGGAACCCGCAAGTTGATCACCAAAACATACATCAAGTGAATCACGTGGTATCCCATTGTCACCACAGATACGCACGGCAAGACATACATCAAGTGTTCTCAAATCTTTAAAGACTCGATCCGATAAGATTACTTCAAAGGGGAAACTCAATTCATTACAAGAGAGTAGAGGTGGAGGAGAAACATAAGATCCAACTATAATAGAAAAGCTCGCCATATATCAAGATCGTGCCAAATCAAGACACGAGAGAGAGAGAGAGAGAGAGATCAAACACATAGCTACTGGTACATACCCTCAGCCCCGAGGGAGAACTACTCCCTTCTCGTCATGGAGAGCGACAGGATGATGAAGATAGCCACCGGAGAGGGATTCCCCCTCCGGCAGGGTGCCGGAACGGGTCTAGATTGGCTTTCGGTGGCTACGGAGGCTTCTAGCGGCGGAACTCCCGATCTATTGTGCTCTCTGGAAGTTTTAGGGTATATGGAGATATATAGGCGGAAGAAGTACGTCGGGGGGGCACGAGGGGCCCACGAGGGTGGAGGGCGCCCCCTAGGGGGTGAGTGCGCCCCCTACCTCGTGGCCTCCTCGAAGCTTCCCTTACGTGCACTTCAAGTTTTCTGGGCTTCTTTCCTTCCAAAAATGGGTTCCGTGAAGTTTCAAGTCAATTGGACTCCATTTGGTTTTCCTTTTCTTCGAAAACCCTAAAACAAGGTAAAAACAGAAACTAGCACTGGGCTCTGGGTTTATAGGTTAGTCCCAAAAATGATATAAAAGTGTATAATAAAGCCCATAAACATCCAAAACAGTAGATAATATAGCATGGAGCAATCAAAAATTATAAATA
Source organism: Triticum dicoccoides (assembly GCF_002162155.2). Classification (NCBI taxonomy): domain Eukaryota; kingdom Viridiplantae; phylum Streptophyta; class Magnoliopsida; order Poales; family Poaceae; genus Triticum; species Triticum dicoccoides. Next base: position 180,132,509 of record NC_041392.1, on the reverse strand, counting down.
TGTTGGAGATGTATCACATGCCTCCCATATTGCCATGTCAAGCCTCTAACCCACCTTTCCTAGCGAACCGTTGTTTGGCTAAGTTACCGTTTTACTCAGCCCCTCTTATAGCGTTGCTAGTTGCAGGTGAAGTTGAAGTTTGTTCCATGTTGGAACATGGTTATGTTGGGATATCACAATATCTCTTATTTAATTAATGCATCTATATACTTGGCAAAGGGTGGAAGGCTCAGCCTTATGCCTGGTGTTTTGTTCCACTCTTGCCGCCCTAGTTTCCGTCATACCGGTGTTATGTTCCTTGATTTTGCATTCCTTATGCGGTTGGGTGTTATGAGAACCCCTTGACAGTTTGCTTTGAATAAGACTCCTCCAGCAAGGCCCAACCTTGGTTTTACATTTGCCTAACAACCTATTACCCTTCCCTTGGGTCGGCCAACCCGAGGGTCATCTTTATTTTAACCCCCCCCCCGGGCCAGTGCTTCTCTAAGTGTTGGTCCGAACCGAGTAGACTGCGAGGCCACCTCGGGGAAACTTGAGGTTTGGTTTTACTCGTAGGATGTCTCATCCGGTGTTGCCCTGAGAACAAGATATGTGCAGCTCCTATCGGGATTGTCGACACATTGGGCGGCTTTGCTAGTCTTGTTTTACCATCGTCGAAATGTCTTGTAACTTGGATTCCGAGTCTGATCGGGTCTTCCTGGGAGAAGGAATATCCTTCATTGACCGTGAGAGCTTGTGATGGGATAAGTTGGAACACCCCTGTAGGGTATAAACTTTCGAGAGCCGTGCCCGCGGTTATGTGGCAGATGGGAATTTGTTAATATCCGATTGTAGAGAACTTGACACTTGACTTAATTAAAATGAATCAACCGTGTGTGCAGCGGTGATGGTCTCTTCTCGGCAGAGTCCGGGAAGTGAACACGGTCTTGTGTTATGCTTGAACGTAAGTAGTTTTAGGATCACTTCTTGATCACTTCTAGCTTCTCGACCATTGCGTTGCTTCTCTTCTCGCTCTTATTTGTGTATGTTAGCCACCATATATGCTAGTGCTTGCTGCAGCTCCACCTTAATTACCCTATCCTACCCATAAGCTTAAATAGTCTTGATCTCACGGGTGTGAGATTGCTGAGTCCTCGCGACTCACAGATACTTCCAAACAGTTGCAGGTGCCGATGATACCAGTGCAGGTGACGCAACCCAGCTCAAGTGGGAGCCCGATGAAGATCTTGATTGATGTTTTATGTCTTTTTCGATTGATCAGTAATGGAGCCCAGTTGGGACGATCAGGGGTCTAGCTTTTGGGGTTGTCTTCTTTTATTTTGGTTCCGTAGTTGGACCTTTGATTGTATTATGGATGATGTATGTTTAACTTGTATTTATGTGAAGTGGCGATTGTAAGCCAATTCTTTATCCCTTTCTTATTCAGTACATGGGATGTGTGAAGATTACCCCTCTTGCGACAAAACTACAATGCGGTTATGCCTCTAAGTCGTGCCTCGACACATGGGAGATATAGCCGCATCGTGGGTGTTACATCCTTGCTGTACACACCTTTTGAGAGAGACACCCATGAATTAGAATTTATTAGAATACTCTATGTGCTTCACTTATATCTTTTGAGCCATATAGTTTTTGCTCTAGTGCTTCACTTATATCTTTTAGAGCACGGTGGTGGTTTTATTTTATAGAAATAATTGATCTCTCATGCTTCACTTATATTATTTTGAGAGTCCTTTAGAACAACATGGCAATTTGCTTTTAGGCATAATAAAAACTTTCATATAAGTGGATTGAATACTAGGAAAAGTTTGATACTTGATGATTGTTTTGAGATATGGAGATGGTGATATTAGAGTCATGCTAGTTGAGTAGTTGTGAATTTGAGAAATACTTGTGTTGAAGTTGGTGATTCCCGTAGCATGCACGTATGGTGAACCGTTATGTGATGAAGTCGGAGCATGATTTATTTATTGATTGCCTTCCATATGAGTGGCGGTCGGGGACGAGTGTTGGTCTTTTCCTACCAATCTATCCCCATAGGAGCATGCGCGTAGTACTTTGTTTCGATAACTAATAGATTTTTGCAATAAGTATGTGAGTTCTTTATGACTAATGTTGAGTCCATGGATTATACGCACCCTCACCCTTCCATATTTGCTAGCCTCTCTAGTACCGCGCAACTTCCACCGATACCATAAACCCACCATATACCTTCCTCAAAACATCCACCATACCTACCTATTATGGCATTTGCTTAGCCATTCCAAGATATATTGCCATGCAACATTCCACCGTTCCATTTATTATGACACGCTTCATCATTGTCATATTGCTTTGCATGATCATGTAGTTGACATTGTATTTGTGGCAAAGCCACCGTTCATAATTCTTTCATACATGTCACTCTTGATTCATTGCATATCCCGGTACAGCGCCGGAGGCATTCACATAGAGTCATATTTTGTTCTAAGTATCGAGTTGTAATTCTTGAGTTGTAAGAAAATAAAAGTGTGACGATCATCATTAGAGCATTGTCCCATGTGAGGAAAGGATGATGGAGACTATGATTCCCCCACAAGTAGGGATGAGACTCCGGACGAAAAAAGGCCAAAAGGCCCAAAAAAGAGAGAAAAAGAGAGAAGGGACAATGTTACTATCCTTTTTCCACACTTGTGCTTCAAAGTAGCACCATGATCTTCATGATAGAGAGTCTCCTATGTTGTCACTTACATAAACTAGTGGGAATTTTACATTATAGAACTTGGCTTGTATATTTCAATGATGGGCTTCCTCAAATTGCCCTAGGTCTTCCTCAAAAAAATTGCCCTAGGTCTTCGTGAGCAAGCAAGTTGGATGCACACCCACTTAGTTTCTTTTGTTGAGCTTCCATACACTTATAGCTCTAGTGCATCCGTTGCATGGCAATCCCTACTCATTCACATTGATATCTATTAATGGGCATCTCCATAGCCCGTTGATACGCCTAGTTGATGTGAGACTATCTTCTCCTTTTTTGCTTCTCCACAACCACCATTCTATTCCACCATAGTGCTATATCCATGGCTCACGCTCATATATTGCGTGAAGATTGAAAATGTTTGAGAACGTCAAAAGTATGAAACAATTGTTTAGCTTGTCATAGGGGTTGTGCATGATTTAATATTTTGTGTGATGAAGATAGAGCATAGGCAGACTATATGATTTTGTAGGGATAACTTTCTTTGGCCATGTTATTTTGAGAAGACATGATTGCTTAGTTAGTATGCTTGAAGTATTATTATTTCTATATCAATATTAAACCTTTATCTTGAATCTTTCGGATCTGAACATTCATGCTACAATAAAGAAAAACTACATTGAAAAATATGTTAGGAAGCATTCCACATCAAAAATTCTGTTTTTATCATTTACCTACTCGAGGACGAGAAGGAATTAAGCTTGGGGATGCTTGATATGTCTCCAACGTATCTATAATTTTTGATTGTTCCATGCTATTATATTATCTATTTTGGATGTTAATGGGCTTATTTTTACACTTTTATATTATTTTTGGGACTAACCTATTAACCGGAGGCCCAGCCCAAATTGCTGCTTTTTTGCCTATTTTAGAGTTTCGCCGAAAAGGAATATCAAACGGAGTCCAAACGGAATGAAACCTTCGGGAGCGTTATTTTTGGAACAAACGTGATCCAGGAGACTTGGAGTGGACGTCAAGAATCAATCGAGGAGGCCATGAGGCAGGGGGCGCGCTCACCCCCCTAGGCGCGCCCTCCACCCTCATGGTTCCCTCGTTGCACCACTGACCTGCTTCTTCCTCCTATATATATCCATATACCCCGCAAACATCCAGGAGCACCACGAAACCCCATTTCCACCGCCACAACATTATGTACCCAAGAGATCCCATCTTGGGGCATTTTCCGGAGCTCTACTAGAGGGGGCATTGATCACGGAGGGCCTCTACATCAACTCCATGGCTCCTCCGATGATGTGTGAGTAGTTTATTTCAGACCTTCGGGTCCATAGCTAGTAGCTAGATGGCTTCTTCTCCCTCTTTGGATCTCAATACAAAGTTCTCCTCGATTCTCTTGGAGATCTATTCGATGTAACTCTTCTTTTTGCGGTGTGTTTGTCGAGATCCAATGCATTGTGGGTTTATGATCCAGATTATCTATGAACAATATTTGAATCTTCTCTGAATTCTTTTATGTATGATTGGTTTATCTTTGCAAGTCTCTTCGAATTATCAGTTTGGTTTGGCCTACTAGATTGATCTTTCTTGCAATGGGAGAAGTGCTTAGCTTTGGGTTCAATATTGCGGTGCTCGATCCCAGTGACACAAAGGGAAACGACACGTATTGTATTGTTGCCATCGAGGATAAAAAGATGGGGTTTATATCATATTGCATGAGTTTTTCCCTCTACATCATGTCATCTTGCTTAATGTGTTACTCTGTTCTTATGAACTTTATACTCTAGATGCATGTTGGATAGTGGTCGATGTGTGGAGTAATATTAGTAGATGCAGGCAAGAGTCGGTCTACTTGTCACGGACGTGATGCCTATATACATGATCATACCTAGATATTCTCATAATTATTCGCTTTTCTATCAATTGCTCGACAGTAATTTGTTCATCCACCATAATACTTATGCTATCTTGAGAGAAGCCACTAGTGAAACCTATGGCCCCCGGGTCTATTCTCCATCATATAAGTTTCCATCTATTTTATTTTGCAATCTTTACTTTCAATCTATATAATAAAAATACCAAAAATATTTATCTTATTATTATCATCTCTATCAGATCTCACTCTTGCAAGTGGCCGTGAAGGGATTGACAACCCCTTTATCGCGTTGGTTGCGAGGTTCTTATTTGTTTGTGTAGGTACGAGGTGACTCGCACATGGTCTCCTACTGGATTGATACCTTGGTTCTCAAAAAATGAGGGAAATACTTACGCTGCTTTACTACATCACCCTTTCCTCTTTAAGGGAAAACCAACGCAGTGCTCAAGAGGTAGCACCTACCACTACCTCTCCCATGCCCATGCGACCATGCTACGTTAACAAAGAAATCGGCCTAGATCTTGTCCCCACATAGATTTATTTGGGGCTCAAAACATGTTAAAAGCCGTAAATTTTGATTCAAGCGTCAAAATCCAGTTCTGTTTTCACCGTTGGGTTTCTCACGACGAGTTATTCAAAACTAGATCTCATTTGAGTAGGTTTTGTCGAACTTTTTTTAGGGCAACTTTGAGTGTGACTTGAGGCAACTATAGTGCTATAGGGAAGCAACTTCTTCCTTGTGGCCTAGTAGGACTGCCAATAAGTTGGTTCGCGTAGAAATGAGAAAAAACACACAAAACACAAGGCACCTTTACTGCTACATACAAAGAAACTTCACTGCATTATGTGTACCTGTGAATTTTTCTAACACTATCCCGACTTGTTTATTATGGCTGCTCAGTTGTCTTTTCCTGATGGTCAGTTGTCTATGGTTGATATCAGTTTCCTATAAGTACTATATATTGCCTACCATTGATGCCAATTGCCTGCTATTGGTAATTAGTTGCCTACCATTGTTGCTCAGTTGCTTAACTTTATAAAATAGTTGCCTAGAATATTTTGAAGTTTTTTATCATTGCTTTTCTAAGTTGCCTGCAAGCACTCTGAAGTTTCCTAGATTCACCACCAAGTTGCCTACCATAACTAGCAATAACAGACGCAAGAGCATTAACGGCAGACAACTTCATAGTGTTATAGGCAATTTAGAAACAACAACATAGGAGCACGAACAATAGAAACCTTAGAAGTACCGGTAAAGAAGTTAGAAGAATGTTAGACAAAATTAATTAGGACACAAAATGTAGTGAAGTTGTCTATTTTTAGCACTATAAAGATGCTTCTAGTAGAAGGAAAGTTGGTTATGAAGGTGATGTGATGTTACCTGCCTCTGTTTCAAAGTTGATCTCTATTACTACTTAGTTGATTATTGTTGCTGATTATTTAATTTTAATGGAGTGAAGTTGTTGTTGGGGAACGTTGCAGAAAACAAAAAATTTCCTACGGTTTCACCAAGATCCATCTATGAGTTCATCTAGCAACGAGTGATCGGATTGCATCTACATACCTTTGTAGATCACGCGCGGAAGCGTTCAAAGAACGGGGATGAGGAAGTCGTACTCGACGTGATCCAAATCACCGAAGATCCTAGCGCCGAACGGACGGCACCTCCGTGTTCAACACACGTACAGTCGGCGTGACGTCTCCTCCTTCTTGATCCAACAAGGGGGGAGGAGAGGTTGATGAAGATCCAGCAGCACGACGGCGTGGTGGTGGATGCAGCAGTCACCGCAGCAGGGCTTCGCCGTCCTTCTGTGAGAGGGAGAGGTGTAGCAGGGGAGAGGGAGGTGCCAAGAGTCAAGGGTGTGGATGCCCTCCCTCCCCCCCTTTATATAGGCTCCCCAAGGGGGGCACCGGCCCTAGGAGATGGGATCTCCTAGGGGGGCGGCGGCCAAGGGTGGAGTGGCCCCCAAGGCAAGTGGGGTGCCCCCCCCCCACCCTAGGGTTTCCAACCCTAGGCGCAGGGGGTGGGCCAAGGGGGGCGCACCAGCCCACTATGGGCTGGTTCCCCTCCCCACTTCAGCCCATGGGGCCCTTCCGGTGGTCCCGGTACAATACTGGTGACCCCGAAACTTTCTCGATGGCCGAAATAACACTTCCTATATATAATTCTTCACCTCTGGACCATTCCGGAACTTCTCGTGACATCCAGGATCTCATCTGGGACTCCGAACAACTTTCGGATTACTGCATACTCATATCTATACAACCCTAGCGTCACTGAACCTTAAGTGTGTAAACCCTACGGGTTCGGGAGACATGTAGACATGACAGAGACGACTCTCCAGTCAATAACCAACAGCGGGATCTGGATACCCATGTTGGCTCCCACATGATCCTCGATGATCTCATCGGATCAACCACGATGTCGAGGATTCAAGCAACCCCGTATACAATTCCCTTTGTCAATCGGTACGTTACTTGCCCGAGATTCGATCGTCGGTATCCCAATACCTCGTTCAATCTCGTTACCGGCAAGTCACTTTACTCGTACCGTAATGCATGATCCCGTGACCAGACACTTGGTCACTTTGAGCTCATTATGATGATGCATTACCGAGTGGGCCTAGAGATACCTCTCCATCATACGGAGTGACAAATCCCAGTCTTGATCCGTGTCAACCCAACAGACACTTTCGGAGATACCCGTAGTATACCTTTATAGTCACCTAGTTACGTTGTGACGTTTGGTACACCCAAAGCACTCCTACGGTATCCGGGAGTTACACGATCTCATGGTCTAAGGAAAAGATACTTGACATTGGAAAAACTCTAGCAAACGAACTATACGATCTTGCGCTATGTTTAGGATTGGGTCTTGTCCATCACATCATTCTCCTAATGATGTGATCTCGTTATCAATGACATCCAATGTCCATAGTCAGGAAACCATGACTATCTGTTGATCAACGAGCTAGTCAACTAGAGGCTTACTAGGGACATGTTGGTGTCTATGTATTCACACATGTATTACGATTTCCGGATAACACAATTTTAGCATGAATAAAATACAATTATCATGAACAAGGAAATATAATAATAATCCTTTTATTATTGCCTCTAGGGCATATTTCCAACAGTCTCCCACTTGCACTAGAGTCAATAATCTAGTTACATTGTGATGAATCGAACACCCATGGAATTCTGGTGTTGATCATGTTTTGCTCTAGGGAGAGGTTTAGTCAACGGATCTGCTACATTCAGGTCCGTATGTACTTTACAAATATCTATGTCTCCATCTTGAACATTTTCACGAATGGAGTTGAAGCGACGCTTGATGTGCCTGGTCTTCTTGTGAAACCTGGGCTCCTTGGCAAGTGCAATAGCTCCAGTGTAGTCACAGAAGGGTTTGATCGGCCCCGACGCATTGGGTATGACTCCTAGGTCGGTGATGAACTCCTTCACCCAAATTGCTTCATGCGCTGCCTCCGAGGCTGCCATGTACTCCGCTTCACATGTAGATCCCACCACGACGCTCTGCTTGCAACTGCACCAGCTTACTGCCCCACCATTCAAAATATACACGTATCCGGTTTGTGACTTAGAGTCATCCAGATCTGTGTCGAAGCTAGCGTCGACGTAACCCTTTACGACGAGCTCTTCGTCACCTCCATAAACGAGAAACATTCCCTTAGTCCTTTCCAGGTACTTCAGGATATTCTTGACCGCTGTCCAGTGTTCCTTGCCGGGATTACTTTGGTACCTACCTACCAAACTTACGACAAGGTTTACATCAGGTCTGGTACACAGCATGGCATACATAATAGAACCTATGGCTGAGGCATAGGGGATGACACTCATCTCTTCTATATCTTCTGTCGTGGTCGGACATTGAGCTGAGCTCAATTTCACACCTTGCAACATAGGCAAGAACCCCTTCTTAGACTGATCCATATTGAACTTCTTCAATATCTTATCAAGGTATGTGCTTTGTGAAAGACCTATGAGGCGTCTTGATCTATCTCTATAGATCTTGATGCCTAATATATAAGCAGCTTCTCCAAGGTCCTTCATTGAAAAACTCTTATTCAAGTAGGCCTTAATGTTGTCCAAAAGCTCTATATCATTTCCCATCAAAAGTATGTCATCTACATATAATATGAGAAATGCTACAGAGCTCCCACTCACTTTCTTGTAAACGCAGGCTTCTCCATAAGTCTGCATAAACCCAAACGCTTTGATCATCTCATCAAAGCGAATGTTCCAACTCCGAGATGCTTGCACCAGCCCATAAATCGAGCGTTGGAGCTTGCACACCTTGTCAGCATTCTTAGGATCGACAAAACCTTCCGGCTGCATCATATACAATTCTTCCTTAAGGAAACCATTAAGGAATGTCGTTTTGACGTCCATTTGCCATATCTCATAATCATAGAATGCGGCAATTGCTAACATGATTCGGACGGACTTCAGCTTCGCTACCGGTGAGGAAGTCTCATCGTAGTCAACCCCTTGAACTTGTCGATAACCCTTAGCGACAAGCCGAGCTTTATAGATGGTCACATTACCATCCGCGTCTGCCTTCTTCTTAAAGATCCATTTATTTTCTATGGCTCGCCGCTCAACGGGCAAGTCAGTCAAAGTCCATACTTCGTTTTCATACATGGATCCTATCTCGGATTTCATGGCTTCCAGCCATTTGTCGGAATTCGGGCCCGCCATCGCTTCTTCATAGTTCAAAGTTTCACCGTTATCTAACAACATGATTTCCAAGACAGGGTTGCCGTACCACTCTCGTGCGGAACGTGTCCTTGTGGACCTACGAAGTTCAGTAGCAACTTGATCTGAAGTTTCATGATCATCATCATTAACTTCCTCTCTAGTCGGTGCAGGCACCTCAGAAACATTTTCTTGAGTTGCGCCATTTTTCGGTTCAAGAGGTAATACTTCATCAAGTTCTACTTTCCTCCCACTTACTTCTTTCGAGAGAAACTCGTTCTCTAGAAAGGATCCATTCTTGGCAACAAAGATCTTGCCTTCAGATCTGAGGTAGAAGGTATACCCAATAGTTTCTTTAGGGTATCCTATGAAGACGCATTTTTCCGACTTGGGTTCGAGCTTTTCAGGTTGAAGTTTCTTGACATAAGCATCGCATCCCTAAACTTTTACAAACGACAGCTTAGGTTTCTTCCCAAACCATAATTCATACGGTGTCGTCTCAACGGATTTCGACGGAGCCCTATTTAAAGTGAATGCGGCAGTCTCTAAAGCATAGCCCCAAAATGATAGTGGTGAATCGGTAAGAGACATCATAGATCGCACCATATCTAATAGAGTGCGATTACGACGTTCGGACACACCATTATGCTGAGGTGTTCCAGGCGGCGTGAGTTGTGTAACTATTCCACTTTTTCTTAAGTGTGTGCCAAATTCGTGACTCAAGTATTCTCCTCCACGATCTGATCGCAAGAACTTGATTTTCCTGTCACGTTGATTCTCAACCTCACTCTAAAATTCCTTGAACCTTTCAAAGGTCTCAGACTTGTGTTTCATTAAGTAGACATACCCATATCTACTCAAGTCATCAGTGAGGGTGAGAACATAACGATAACCACCGCGAGCCTCAACACTCATTGGACCGCACATATCAGTATGTATGATTTCCAATAAGTTGGTTGCTCGCTCCATTGTTCCTGAGAACGGAGTCTTGGTCATTTTACCCATGAGGCATGGTTCACACGTGTCAAATGATTCGTAATCAAGAGACTCTAAAAGTCCATCTGCATGGAGCTTCTTCATGCGTTTGACACCTATGTGACCAAGGCGGCAGTGCCACAAGTATGTGGGACTATCATTATCAACCTTACATCTTTTGGTACTCACACTATGAATATGTGTAGCATTACGCTCGAGATTCATTAAGAATAAACCATTCACCATCGGAGCATGACCATAAAACATATCTCTCATATAAATAGAACAACCATTATTCTCGGATTTAAATGAGTAGCCATCTCGTATTAAACGAGATCCTGATACAATGTTCATGCTCAAACTTGGCACTAAATAACAATTATTGAGGTTCAAAACTAATCCCGTAGGTAAATGTAGAGGTAGCGTGCCAACGGCGATCACATCGACCTTGGAACCATTCCCGATGCGCATCGTCACCTCGTCCTTCGCCAGTCTCCGCTTATTCCGCAGCTCCTGCTTTGAGTTACAAATGTGAGCAACTGCACCGGTATCAAATACCCAGGAGCTACTACGAGTACTGGTAAGGTACACATCAATTACATGTATATCACATATACCTTTCATTTTGCCGGCATTCTTGTCCGCTAAGTATTTGGGGCAGTTCCGCTTCCAGTGACCACTTTCCTTGCAATAAAAGCACTCACTCTCGGGCTTGGGTCCATTCTTTGGCTTCTTCCCGGCAGCTTGCTTGCCGGGTGCGGCAACTCCCTTGCCGTCCTTCTTGAAGTTCTTCTTACCCTTGCCTTTCTTGAACTTAGTGGTTTTATTCACCATCAACACTTGATGTTCCTTTTTGACTTCTACCTCTGCTGATTTCAGCATTGCAAATACTTCAGGAATGGTCTTTTCCATCCCCTGCATATTGAAGTTCATCACAAAGCTCTTGTAGCTCGGTGGAAGCGACTGAAGGATTCTGTCAATGACCGCGTCATCCGGGAGATTAACTCCCAGCTGAGTCAAGCGGTTATGTAACCCTGACATAGTGAGTATGTGCTCACTGACAGAACTATTTTCCTCCATCTTACAGCTGAAGAACTTGTCAGGGACTTCATATCTCTCGACCCGGGCATGAGCTTGAAAAACCATTTTCAGCTCTTCGAACATCTCATATGCTCCGTGTCTCTCAAAACGCTTTTGGAGCCCCGGTTCTAAGCTGTAAAGCATGCCGCACTAAACGAGGGAGTAATCATCAGCACGTGTCTGCCAAGCGTTCATAACGTCTTGTTCCGTAGGGAGAACAGGTGCATCACCTAGCGGTGCTTCTAGGACATAATCTTTCTTTGCAGCTATGAGGATGATCCTCAGGTTCCGGACCCAGTCCGTATAATTGTTGTCATCGTCTTTCAGCTTGGTTTTCTCTAGGAACGCGTTGAAGTTGAGGACAACGTTGGCCATTTGATCTACAAGACATATTGTAAATATTTTAGACTAAGTTCATAATAATTAAGTTCATCTATTTAATGAACTCCCACTCAGATACACATCCCTCCAGTCATCTAAGTATAACATGATCCGAGTTAACTAGGTCGTGTTCGATCATCACGTGAGACGGACTAGTCAACATCGGTGAACATCTTCATGTTGATCGTATCCTCTATACGACTCATGCTCGACCTTTCGGTCTTCTGTGTTCCGAGGCCATGTCTGTACATGCTAGGCTCGTCAAGTCAACCTAAGTGTTTGCATGTGTAAATCTGTCTTACACCCGTTGTATGTGAACGTTGGAATCTATCACACCCGATCATCACGTGGTGCTTCGAAACAACGAACTGTCGCAATGGCGCACAGTTAGGGGGAACACTTTCTTGAAATTATTATGAGGGATCATCTTATTTACTACCGTCGTTCTAAGTAAACAAGATGCAAAAACATGATAAACATCACATGCAATCAAATAATAATAGTGACATGATATGGCCAATATCACATAGCTCCTTTGATCTCCATCTTGGGGCTCCATGATCATCTTGTCACCGGCATGACATCATGATCTCCATCATCGTGTCACCATGAAGTTGCTCGCCAACTATTACTTCTACTACTATGGCTAACACGTATAGCAATAAAGTAAAGTAATTTACATGGCGTTTCTCAATGACACGCAGGTTATACAAAAAATAAAGACAACTCCTATGGCTCCTGCCGGTTGTCATACTCATCGACATGCAAGTCGTGATTCCTATTACAATAGCATGAACATCTCATACATCACATATATATTATTCATCATTCATCACAACTTTGGCCATATCACATCACAAAACAGTTGCTGCAAAAACAAGTTAGACGTCCTCTAATTGTTGTTGCAAGTTTTACGTGGCTGCAATAGGGTTCTAGCAAGAACGTTTTCTTACCTACGTGAAAGCCACAACGTGATTTGTCAACTTCTATTTACCCTTCATAAGGATCCTTTTCATCGAATCCGCTCCAACTAAAGTGGGAGAGACAGACACCCGCCAGCCACCTTATGCAACTAGTGCATGTCAGTCGGTGGAACCGGTCTCACGTAAGCGTACGTGTAAGGTTGGTCTGGGCCGCTTCATCCCACAATACTGCTGAAGCAAAATAAGACTAGTAGCGGCAAGAAAGTTGAAAACATCTACGCCCACAACAAATTGTGTTCTACTCGTGCAAAGAGAACTACGCATAGACCTAGCTCATGATGCCACTGTTGGGGAATGTTGCAGAAAACAAAAAAATTCCTACGGTTTCACCAAGATCCATCTATGAGTTCATCTAGCAACGAGTGATCGGATTGCATCTACATACCTTTGTAGATCACGCGCGGAAGCGTTCAAAGAACGGGGATGAGGAAGTCGTACTCGACGTGATCCAAATCACCGGAGATCCTAGCGCCGAACGGACGGCACCTCCGTATTCAACACACGTACGGTCAGCGTAACGTCTCCTCCTTGATCCAGCAAGGGGGGAGGAGAGGTTGATGAAGATCCAGCAGCACGACGGCGTGGTGGTGGATGCAGCAGTCATCGCAACAGGGCTTCACCGTTCTTCTGCGAGAGGGAGAGGTGTAGCAGGGGAGAGGGAGGCGCCAAGAGTCAAGGGTGCGGCTGCCCTTCCTCCCCCCCTTTATATAGGCTCCCCAAGGGGGGGTGCCGGCCCTAGGAGATGGGATCTCCTAGGGGGGCGGCGGCCAAGGGTGGAGTGGCCCCCAAGGCAAGTGGGGCGCCCCCCCCCCCCCCCCCCCTAGGGTTTCCAACCCTAGGCGTAGGGGGTGGGCCAAGGGAGGCGCACCAGCCCACTATGGGCTGGTTCCCCTCCCCACTTCAGCCCATGGGGCCCTCCAGGATGGGTGGCCCCACCCGATGGACCCCCGGGACCCTTCCGATGGTCCCGGTACAATACCGGTGACCCCGAAACTTTCCCGATGGCCGAAATAACACTTCCTATATATAATTCTTCACCTCCGGACCATTCCGGAACTTCTCGTGACGTCCAGGATCTCATCCGGGACTCCGAACAACTTTCGGATTACTACATACTCATATCTATACAATCCTAGTGTCACCGAACCTTAAGTGTGTAGACCCTACGGGTTCAGGAGACATGTAGACATGACCGAGATGACTCTCCGGTCAATAAACAACAGCGGGATCTGGATACCCATGTTGGCTCCCACATGCTCCTCGATGATCTCATCGGATGAACCACGATGTCGAGGATTCAAGCAACCCCGTATACAATTTCCTTTGTCAATCGGTACGTTACTTGCCCGAGATTCGATCGTCGGTATCCCAATACCTCATTCAATCTCGTTACCGGCAAGTCACTTTACTCGTACCGTAATGCATGATCCCGTGACCAGACACTTGGTCACTTTGAGCTCATTATGATGATGCATTACCGAGTGGGCCCAGAGATACCTCTCCGTCATACGGAGTGACAAATCCCAGTCTTGATCCGTGTCAACCCAATAGACACTTTTGGAGATACCCGTAGTATACTTTTATAGTCACCCAGTTACGTTGTGACGTTTGGTACACCCAAAGCACTCCTACGGTATCCGGAAGTTACACGATCTCATGGTCTAAGGAAAAGATACTTGACATTGGAAAAACTCTAGCAAACGAACTATACGATCTTGTGCTATGTTTAGGATTGGGTCTTGTCCATCACATCATTCTCCTAATAATGTGATCTCGTTATCAATGACATCCAATGTCCATAGTCAGGAAACCATGACTATCTGTTGATCAACGAGCTAGTCAACTAGAGGCTTACTAGGGACATTTTGGTGTCTATGTATTCACACATGTATTACGATTTCCGGATAACACAATTATAGCATGAATAAAAGACAATTATCATGAACAAGGAAATATAATAATAATCCTTTTATTATTGCCTCTAGGGCATATTTCCAACAGTTGCTTATGTTTAGCACTAAAGTTTCCCCATCTAGCATCAAAGTTGCTTTTCAAAAAAAAATCAAAACATATCTAGGTGGGGTTTAATTTTGAAGAGCTCGTTGCGACCTGGCTAGCCAACACGTGTGCATTCAATAGCGTTGGCGGGCAGACTCCCCCAGAAAAGGAAAGCACCAGGATCTCACACCATCCATCCCACATAGTTTAGAAAATTGGGATCACGATAGACGACTTAGATCCCACGAAAACTTTTCGACATTGTAGTCAACTTAGGTCCCTTGATGGACAGGCCCCATAGTATTGCAGGTAGGGATGGAAAAAAGCTCGAAGCTCGGGAGCTAAATGAGTAGCTCGTGACTCGACTCGAATTGAATTGAACTCGAAGGATAACGAGTCGAGCCAAGCTTTAGTTTAAGATCGTTTATAGACCGAGTTAAACGATCCAATATCACAAGTATTCGTCTAACTCATTAGGCTCGGTACAAAAGATCAGCCGCTCCCAATCAAAAAAAATATCAGCCACTCGGCACCTTACGTCCCAGGCGCACAAACACAAGGCCCAACTGATGAAGGCCCAGCCGCCCAGGAGACTCATGCGTTACAAGGAAATTACAATTGTTTGGTGATGTGTATGTTTAATATATACATAATCATTTTTACCATATTTGAGGTTTTATGTTCATATCTCTAACGAGCTTAACAAGCTAAACGAGTCAGCTCGCGAGTAAATGAGTCGAGTCAATCTTGGGTTTGAGCTCGTTATAGTAATGAGTCGAGTCGAGCTAACTTGTTAATGAAACAAGCTTTAGCGAGTTGAGCCGAGCTAGCTCGACTCAACTCGAATTCCAGCCCTAATTGCAGGCAATTGAGGACCACTCGTACATAACTTCGTAGCGACGTAGGTAAACTTGGTTTGTGAAGTAGACAACTTGGAAGCCATGTTATGCAACTTTCCACTCTATGGTAAACAACTTTAACAGTATGATAGGCAACTAAACTATTTACAACTTATTTTTCGATATGCAACTTAGCAACCATGTTAACCACCTATTACACTACTGCATACAACTAATTAGGAGGCTACTAGGCGTATTCAGTTATACACAAGGTGCAATTCATCTAACATTAGAGTGGCTCATGTTTAGCACTAAAGTTGCCTCATCTAGCATCAAAGTTGCTTTTGAAAAAAAACCTCAAAACATATTCATATGAGATCTAGTTTTGAAGAGCTCGTCACGAGAAACCCAACGATGAAAACAGATTATAATTCCGACATGTGGTTCAAAAATTATAGCCTTTTGAATTTCTAATGCAGGAATCAATGCATGTTACATCATTACTGGGTTCAGACGGTTGGTCAGATGAGGTGAAGAAAAATCAACATATTATACCCGAGGAATCTTTCCATATATACAATAGATGGGTGAGCAGTTTTCTAAATCTGGCATCAATCTGTCCCATCATGCAATCCATGGCTCGCGACAACGTAAGGCCAACTCCACCGCGCGACCCTATCCTGTCCGGCCCCATCCGTTTGGGGTAAAACGGACAAAGGAGGCGGCCCAGCGTGCGACGGCCCGGACCCATCTTGTCCGTTTTGTGTCCGGGCCGACCCATTTCGAGCGCAAACTTGCGCCGGGTTTGGGTTGCGACGGACACCAAACGGACGCGCGCCTCGTCCGCGTCGGGGTCGCGTGGCAGGCGGCTACCTACCTCACACCCGCCCACATCAATGCACATGAGCGGGCGGCCACACCTGTCATCCGCACGTCGAACGGTCGCCGTCCTTCTTTAAGTGGGAAGCGTGGACGGGTCGTCGTCCACACTGCCCCACGCCATCCCGCGGCCTCCTCGAAACCCGACAGCCCCAGTCCCAAACCCTAGCCAACACCTCGCCGGCCGGCCGCCCGCAGCCATGGGCCGCAAAGGCAAGCACGACCGCGAGGCTGGTTCCTCGTCGGGACGCCGCCGCGGTTCGCCATCGCCACCACGCCGGGCCCCCGCGCCGCCCGCCTTCTCCATCGCGCCCACGTCCGCCGGCGAGCGCGGCCGGCATTACGTCTACTCGTCGGTGTGCCGCCGTTATTGGGAGACGAGGACGCCGCTCCCCTGAAGCGACGTCCATCTCCCCAATAACTGGCATCTCTCCGCCGACCGGGTCCCGATCCCGCCGGTCCCGACGAGCGGTCGTGCGCGCGACAAGGAGATCGAGCGCCGTCGCCGCCTCCTCCCCGACGACATCTTCTACGACCCCAGGTACGCCCCCGACTTCGGGCTCTGGGACACCTGGTTTCGTGACGAGCACGACACCAGGCGCGCGTCGTTCTTCGCCGGCACCTCGACGGGGCCGCGGCGGCCACGACAGGAGCGCGCAGCGCCTGCTCCGTAGGAGCGTGGGCGTAGGCGGGTGCGCGGCGTCACGCCCACGCCATCGCCTTCCCCGTCTCCGTCGCCACCTCCCCCTCCTCGCATGACAGCGGAGGAGGAGGCCCGTCTCCTGCAGCGTGTCATGGAGGACTCCATGAACACGCACGACGAGCGGCAGTGGGACGGCCTGGAGGAGACCATGGCCCTCTCTGTCGCCGGGGACGTCGCCTTCCTGGAGCTGCAGATGGCGGCCGTCACGGAGGAGGCGATGGAGGAGGATCTGCCGGCCGCGTTCCAGCAGCTGCTGGGCCAGGGGTGGGGCTGGTCCTGCACTGCTTCGGAGATGGCCGCCGGCGTGGGCGTGAACTGGTGCCCCACTCCGCCGCGGTCACCGGAGCGAGAGGCGTCGCCCCGGGAGGAGGTGGTGCAGGCACCTCCGGCCGTCCAGCCCACCCCTGTCTACCACGCACCGCCGGCCCACCTGTGGACGCCGCCGGCCTACGTCGACCTCGTCACCGATGACAACGACACCAGCGGCCAGTGAAGACGGCGACGGCCACGGCATCGACGGGCGCGGTAGAAGCGCGCGGGAGGCATTTTTTTATTTTGTTTCTATATGTTAATTATGAAACTGGGCCTTTTAATTGGCCGTAGAAACTGGGCTGTTTTGTGGCCGACCCCTATATATGTTTTATGTTTCTTTAAAATGTGTTTATTTACCTTTTTAGTTTGACAAAGTCGGACACGGACGAACTCATCGGCGCCCCAAAAAGATAAAATCCTGGCAATTCAGACGTCTGTTTGGGATCGCGCGGTGGAGTTGGCCTAATAACACAGATGCACTTTTAACCATTTGGGATAATGATCAGCCCCAACTCCCACAGAACAGATCGAAGGTCCACCTCAGTTCCCCATTCGGTCTCTGGATCTACCTACAAGTCAACAACCCAGTCTTCGGGTCAAGGTCCGGCTCCGGCAAAACCGCATACGGCAGAGCGCCGCTTCTGCTCGCCGCTCTGACCTCTGCATGGGCGCCGCGGCAGGGAAGGCCGTCGAAGACTTGGCATCTGCTGCTGATGGGACAACAACGCGAGCGGAGGATCGGCTCGCCGTCGCTGAGCGCGTCATCCTCGAGTTCGAGCGCCGCCGCTCATCCTGCGACGGCTCCGACGTCGGCATATGGGACGCGCAGGCGACCTGCACCAACCAGGGCCTCCTCGCCGCGGTCGACGAAATAGTCTTCCTCAAGGAGATGCACGCGTTCCCCATGGCCTCACCCGCCGGCCGCCGCATGGACGGCGCCCTCCGGGCCGCCATGTCGTGCCTCATGGAGGAGTTCCTCAGCCTCAGGGTGTGGGACGGTTCCCAGCTCGAAGGCAGGAGCGGCCTCCGCTTCGCCATCGACAAGCTCTCCGTTTCAGTGGCAGCGGCCCGTGGCGCGTCGTCGTCGTTCGCCTTCCTAACCGGCGGAAGCACGGCCAGCACGGTGAGAACCAGCACAGGCGAGTTGAGCTCCCGCACCGTCGATGTACTTTACGCGTCCGGCTCCGGGAGCCAGCCGGCCGGGCCTGATGTCTTCTCGGACGAGGAGTTTCCCGATGAGCTCGACCTGATCTGCCCGGCGAGCTTGTCCGTCCTCCACGAGATCTCACTGCGTGTCATCCGTGCCGGCTATACGAAAGAGCTGCTGCACACGTTCGCCGACGCTCCCTGCGAAGTTTTAGACAGGTACAAACAGAATCCTCTTTAAATTCTTGATTGAAAGGTACAGATCTGAATTTGGCATTTGGCCTCTTTTCTGTCAGAGTTGATGAACTGGAATATTGTGACCATGGATTGGAGCAGGTTCTTGTCGATTCTCCAACTCCAAGTGGGATGCTCTCCGGAGGCCGAGACCGGCGAGTCAATCAGCTATGAGAACGCCGAGTGGTGGACGGCGGAGGACATGATCCGGCGGTGGATCCTGGCGACCAAACTGGTGGAGAAGGCCCTCGTTACTATGCAAACGCAGCTCCACGCGCAGAGCAACGGCGCCTTCGACAGGTTCAAGAACGACTACATCATGGCCATGGCGAAGCGGAGATCCTACATCCTGCTCAGATTCGCAGACGGGTTCACCAGCACGCGCTCGCCGGAGAAGCTCATGTACGTCCTGGAAATGTACGAGGTCCTTGGCAGCGCTGTCCCTGGGCTCGTGCTCGTGCTCACCGGGCAGCACAAGGAGCTCTTCTCCCGGCAGGTCGAGGTGGTTCTCGCAAAGCTGGCCCGCGCGCTGAGGGCCATGATCGGCGGTGCCGTCACAAAGGTCCGAGCCGGCGGGAGCTCTGGGACGCAGGGCGAGACGCGCGGGGTCGGCGCCGGCGTCCATCCGCTGACGCGGTATGCCGTGTCCTGCATCGAGTCGCTGGCACCGCACCGCGGCGCGCTGGATGTGATCCTCGCGAGCACGGGCGGCATCCTCGAGGGCGTGAACTCGTTCGGCGATCTCTTCTCGGAGCTAGTCGCGTCCCTGGAGCCCAAGCTGGAGGAGATATCCACCCTCCGCGGCGAGGAAGGAGGCGGCCTGCGGCACCTCTTCCTGGCCAACAACACCAGCTTCGTGCTTATACGCGCCGGCGCGATCGGGGGAGACGACGAGTGGGCCGCGTGCCGCCGGAGCCGAGTCGAGCAGCACGTGGCGGGCTACGTCGAGGCCTCCTGGGCGCCGGTCGTGGCCTGCCTCGAGGCCGGCAAGCCCGCCACCAAGGCGCTGGCCAAGTTCAACGCCGCGCTCGATAAAGCGTACAGCGGCCACGTACGCTGCGAGGTCTCGGACCCCGAGCTCAGGGCGGCGCTGCGGAAGGCCGTGTCGGAGAACGTCGTCGGTGCTTATGGCGCGTATCTGCTGGAGCACCCCAAGCTTGGCAGGTCTGCCAGGCACACGCCCGATACCCTGGCCGGGTTGGTGTCCGACTTGTTTGAAGGAGAGGACGCGTCGGGCAATCATTCCTAGCACTGCTCGGAATACGCGGCCGGCTCGGATTCTGTGTTCGATTGCAACCCGAGGCGGTTTCTTTCTTGGGTCTACAAATAGGTCATGAATTTGCAGATCAGGTTACAGACCTGGGCGACAGAGGCCGGTGAACCACGGCGACCGCGCCGGCAAAAGATCGCGGCCTGTGGACAAGCAGCAGAAGCACCTCTATCTTGTTCTAGACGACTGGACCAGGGGCTTCACCATCCGCAAGATCGACATCGACGCCATGGACAGCCGCCCCGACCTGGACCTGGAGCCCGCACCTGTTTATCCCGTAAACTTTTTTTTTAACGCAAAGGCAAAAGATTTGCCTCATTCATTAATTAAAGGGGAAGACAAGGTTTAAGTCGGAGCCACATGAGGCCCACTGAATACAAAGTCATTACTCTCGCGGTATCAAATTACTCAGGCGTTTCGCACCTGCTAGCACCCAGAGCCTAGCTTCCTTCTTCAAGTTTCGCAAGATAACTTGGGGGGGCGTCGATTTCTTCTGGAAGACCCTTGTATTTCTCTCATTTCAAATAGTCCAGGTGGTGAGCAAGGTGAGGGTCGCCATAGCCTTGCTGCGCCTGGCCATATGAGTCCACCAACTACTGAGAGAGTGATGAGCCGCCCACTGGTTGGTGTTGATATCGCCAATTTGTAACCAATCTCTAATCAGCCTCCACAACCGCATAGTGTACCGACATCTGTAGAAAAGGTGAGCGGCGGACTCGAACTCCCTCTTGCATAACGGGCAGAGACCACAATTTTGCATCCCGCGCCGCTCTAGGCGGTCAACCGTCCACACCCTATTTTGGATGGCTAGCCATGCGAAGAATTTGACCTTGGGGGGTGCCCAGACTTTCCAAATGACCTTGTTCATGGGCGTGAGGATAGCTCCCATGAATTGCGCCTTATATGCTGATTTGGCCGAGTATTCCCCATTAGGGGAGAGCTTCCAAATGATGGTGTCATGGACGTCTTGGGAGATGTTTATATGAGAGAGCAGAGACCACAGTTCAACGAATTGAGTCACATGATTCCAAGTCAGCTCACAATGCATGTCGATGGCCTTGATCCACGCATCATCGTGCAAGGCCCTACTAACCTTCCAACTTTTGCGCTTCGAGATCTTGTATATGAGGGGTGCAACATCAATTGGCTTCTTGCCGCTGAGCCACGGTGCGTCCCAAAATGGCGTCCTTTCCCCATTGCCAACTATGATGGTGGTGAGAGCATAAAAAAGATCCATGTCCTCTTTGTCGCATGGGTTTCCCGAACCAACCCAAATCTTCGTTGGGTCATGCCACTCATACCATGGCCAACGCAACCGGAGAGCTCTGGCAAATTTGTCAAGATGTAAGACACCTAATCCTCCTAGGTGAGTAGGCCTACAGACCATTTCCCAATTAACTTTGCACTTCCCTCCGGAGACCTTTTTCGTGCCCGCCCAAAGGTAAGCACGCTCAATCTTGTTGATGCTCTGGAGAACGGATGGTGGCACAATGAGTGGGGTGAGGTGGTGGATGGCCTGGGAGGTGAGGACCGACTTCACAAGAGCCCCACGTCCAATGGAGGTGATATGCATGCCCTCCCAAGGCACAAGCTTGTTCGCAATTTTGTCCTCCAGGTGTTGGTAGTCCACTCGCTTAAGTTGCCAAACAGAAAGCGGCAATCCGAGATATCTCATGGGGAAAGAAGCTCGAGTGGCTAGCATGTCCTCAAGTATGGTGTCCAAATCCAAGTGTCGACACCGAATAGGCACCACGGAGCTCTTGTGAAAGTTTGTGTGCATCCCTGTGACCTCACCAAACCCCTCCAGGATGTCGGCCAGGTTTCTAATATCCTCCCGAATTGGCGCCACAAAGACAGCCGCGTCGTCGGCATAGAGTGATGTCCGAATAATGGTGCCACGCCCTCTAATCTTGTGCAGAAGCCCAATCCGAGTGGCTGAGTTGAGCAGTTGTTGTAGCGGGTCAATTGCAATAACAAAAAGAAGCGGTGACATCGAGTCTCCTTGCCGTAGGCCCTTCTCGTGGCTAATCGGAGAACCGGGAACCCCATTGAGGAGCACCCGTGATGATGAGGTGCTAAGAAGGGCAGCAATCCAGTCACAAAATCTACTAGGGAAGCCGCGCCACTGAAGAATATCAAGGACATATTCCCACCGGACCGAGTCAAAAGCTTTTCGCATGTCCAGTTTGAAAAGGAGTGACGGAGTCTTATTCTTGTGGAGGCGGCGTGTAAGGTTTCTAACGTACATGAAGTTGTCATGAATGCTTCTCTTCTTTATGAAAGCACTTTGGGCGTTGGATATGAGGTTGTTAATGTGTGGGCTAAGCCTCGCTGCAAGCATCTTGGAGACAATCTTGGCAATGGCATGGACGAGGCTAATGGGCCGGAAATCAGTGATGTCTTCTGCCCCATCCTTCTTGGGCAGAAGCACAATATTAGCGGAGTTGAGCCACTGGAAGTTGTCTACATGTAGGTTGCCAAAGTTATGAATCACAACCATGACCTCCACCTTAATGATATCCCAACAAGACTTAAAGAATGCACCGGTAAAGCCATCCGGGCTGGGTGCCTTGTTGCACGGCATATGATCAATGGTGCACTTGACCTCCTCCTCAGTGAAAGGTGAATCAAGACCTTCCAAATCAACCTGGCCCATTTCAATATTTGCCCAATTAAAATCCCGACACCTTGGCGTGCCTCTTCCAATGGCGCTGGAGAAATGATTATGCACAATAGTTTCCTTCTCCAAGTGGTCGGTGACCCACCCATTGTTATGCTTTAACCGGTGTATGTGGTTCTTGCGCCGTCTACCGTTGACCCTCAGATGGAAAAACTTGGTGTTAGCGTCGCCCTCTCTGATGTTGGAAATGCGAGCACACTGCTTCTTACGCGCCCTCTCTAACACAGCCAGGCTCATGACCCGCCTCTTCAGCCTAATCCGGAGGTCCTGCTCATCATGGGAGAGAGGGCGAGATTCTTGAGCAATGTCAAGTTGAAGGATGATCAGCAAGGCCGCATGAAGATGAAGCTTGGCCTTGGAGAAGAGTCCCTTACTCCATCTAGACAGATGCAAGCTCGTGTTCTTTAGCTTATGGAATAAAACATGACAGGGCTCCGAGTGAGAGATTGGTTCTTGCCAAGCCTGTTGCACAACATCCATAAATCCTGGTATTCTTGTCCAGAAATTCTCAAACTTGAACGTGCGAGGTCGCCGAGGGCCACTGTCATCGGCAAGAAGAAGGGGGCAATGATCAGACAGGGAGCTTGACAGGGCATGCAAGATGTCTGAGTCAAAATGTATGTCCCATTCAGAATTGCAAAAGAAGGAGTCGAGTTTGCACAAGGTCGGGTTCTCCCTTTCATTGCTCCAAGTGAACCGACGATTCTGTAAGTGGATTTCCTTGAGCTCACCAAGATTTAGCGCTGCTCTAAATCGGTTTATCCGGCTAATGTTGATGTTTCTCTTATTTTTGTCTCGTGCCCGGTAAATTTGGTTAAAGTCACCGAGAGCAAGCCACTTGACTCCGGCATTTGGCTTCAGGGCCACCAGCTCTCCAAAAAAATCATTCTTCCGGCCGGAATCCGTTGGGCCATAGACGGATGTGATCAAAAATTGCGAATCAGAGTTGCGGATGTTTACGTTGGCGGAGAGACAAAATTCGGATGTCCTCACATTTGAAACCTCAACAACAGAGTCATCCCAGAGCATGACTAAGCCACCGCGAGTGCCATTGGCGGGCCTTTGAGCAAAGCTACGGAGCCGGTTGCCGCCGAGATAGCAAGCAAGGAATTGATCAATACATGCCATTTTCGTTTCCTGAAGACAAACAATGTGGCAAGAAGAAGCGGAAATTGTTTCATGGACCGTAGCACGTCTGTCAGGGCAGTTTAACCCCCTGACATTCCAACTCATGATGTTAATCTTTTGTTCTACCATTGAGAAACAGAGCAGTCTTCATAAAGTAGCCTCCCAGGCCAAGTTCACATAGCAGCCACAAAGGGCACAATAGAACCAGCATGCTGGACAGCAGCTGATGCCAACAGGGTAGATTCATAACACAAACATGAGCCCCACAACATAACAGAGACACAGAAAGTTTTGCTAACATGATGAACTAAAAAACTACAGCAGGTGGGCCTTTGAAATGCTTCAGGCTCCAGTGCCGACCTCCGAGCCGACGGCGCCGTCATGGTCCAGTGCAGCAGCTCCGCCATGCTCTAGCAGTGCGTCCTCCACTTCAGCAGCCCGGCCTGAGTCAAGTTGGAACAGCGCCCTGAGTGCAGAGATCACCGTTCCTGGGACTTGATCCTCGAACTGGTCGGCGAGCTCTTTCATCGTGCGCTCAGTAACATCCTCTCCATCTTTGACGATTCCCAGACCACGGCACACAAAAGCCTGGGCCTCCTTGGCAGCAGGGGCGGCCCGGCGGCGCGCTTTGATTCTTGCACTGGACTGCCGAAGAGAGAACCCACCGTTGCAGTCGATGTCCATCCCGGCCAGAGTCTTGCGCCTGTTGGTGAGTGCCCTTGACTGCTGGACAGGAGGCGAAAGCAGCAGCGGTGCTGTGGCCTGCACGAAGAGTGGAGCCAAGATGTCCGAGCTGTCTATTTCAGTGGAAGTCGGGGCGGACACAACCGCACTCTCCACGGGAGCCTCGAAACCAGGTGGACGAGGCGGCGTAACCACAGACAGAGGCTGGACGAGACGGCACGGTGAACATAGTTGTAGGGCCGCCTGTACCCCGGCGGAGAGCGCGTCCATTGAAGGGACATGGCCGCCCTCTGAGCTTGGCATCGCCGGAAGCACCGATGAGGGAGATCTGGGTGGCGTGAGGTTGCTGCGAGACCGTTGCCTGGCCCCGTGTGGTGAGACCTGACGATGGGGACTGCGTCCCCGCTCCTGTGTTGGGGAAGTAGGCAGCGTGGCCAGGCCAGCTTCTGCAGCCCCAGGCTGCTGAATGCGACGCCACACCAGGGCACCAGCAGCATCGCGATGCGGCCTGGCCAACGGCGTGCTCTCCCCTTGAACAATTGTTGCCGGCGTAGGTGCGGCACCCCGGTGACGATCACGACGGTCCTCAGCATGCCTTCCTTCATCCCGTCGTCCTCCCTGTCGCGCCTCCCCTCCACAGCGCGCGAGCGACTACGAAAGAAGCGGTCGGACCATGACCCTTGGCGCTCGTCTGGGCGCCCACGTCGGTCTGCGTCGTCTCTGTCTCGGCGATGTTTGTCGTCGTCATCGTCGCGGCGACGGCGGTCGTTGCCGTTGTTGTGTCGTCCACCTTGGTTGCTCTCCCTGATGGCAACCTCTCCATCAATGATCCCATATTGCCAGTCGAACTGGTGCTGGTAGCGCGGCGTTGAAGCGTCCTGACCAAAGTCTTCATGCAGGTCGAGATGCACGATCACCCGGTACGTGAGCCCAAGCCTCCCCTGTTGTTGTGTTGAGGAAGAGCTGGCCGCAACAGAGTTGAAGCCAGGGAGCGGCTCAGAGCTGGAGACGATGATGCTGCTGCCGGTCGCGTTGCCGCCGATGAGTGTCAACCACATGACCTTGGGAATCGCTGATGGATTGGCCGTCCAAGCCCAGAGGTTGAGCGACGACGCGTCTTCTTTCTGGGTCGTGGCCGCATCAAAGTAGTGCGTGACGGCCGCGCCGCCGATGAGCTTGCCCGCAACCTCCTCGTTCCACGCGTTGAGTGGAACATTCTCCAGGCAGAGATGCACATGGTGGCGCAGCTTGACCGCGTCGGCATGAGCACGCGGTGACCAGTTGGAGAAGCGGATGTCCAGCTCTCCCTCCAATATCCTTCCTGGCGCGGCGGTGACGGCGTCGCGGTGGTGCTGATGCTTGAAGGTGATGAAGAAATCTTCTGGGTAGTGCGGGATGACGACGAAGAACTCCTTGCTGATGTGGGTGCGCGAGTGGATGACGTTGGCGATGTCAGCGGCGGCCACGCGAGGACGCCTCCCACCGAGCCACACGATTGCTGCATTGTTTTGCAGGAAGGCCGCCTGCTGCTCCAAAGCGGGTGTGGTCGCCATGACCACAGCGCCCTCAGCTGGGCGTGTCGCAGGGTCCCCAGGCCGGGGCATGGCTGTCTCAGACGAGGGGAGCTGCCGGTCCGGATGGGGACCCGTCGGTGAAGCGGGAGGGGGTGGGGTGGGACGGGGGGACCGAAGCGCAGCTCACAGTTCTTGGCCTTGTGCCCACTTCTTGAGCAGAGGTTGCAACGGATGGGGTCCCTGCAATTGATGGCAATATGCCCTCTTGAATGACAGTGGAAGCAGCGCCTTCTCTCCCTCTTCTGCCTTGAATTTGAGTGAGACTGAACACCATGGAAACCAGCTGGTTGGTAGCTGCGATTTGAATGCTTGTAGCCAGTAGAAGAGTTCCTCCACCAGTACCTTGGCTTGACCAGCTCCCAGCGAACATTAAGAGCAGGATTTGCCCCCTCTAGCAAGATCTGAAGAGCAGGCACAGCAGGGCGCGGGGCGCCGCGCACGGCATCTGCAAAGGAGGGGGCGCCGCGCTCATAATGGCCCTCCGGCGCTACCGTCGCATCGCCACCAGCGGCAGTAACACGCCCTCCTTGAAAGCTTCCGGTGAGAGCTTGACTTGAGCTGGCGTTGGCTTGGAGCGGAGTTTTCGGGGCAAAGGACGAACCTGACGGCGTCGGGCGGCGAGCGTTGGGGGACGGGATCTGGATCCGGTAGGATGGTGGCGGTGGGGTAGGGAAGCCAGGGGGTTTGGACGAGGTGGCCGTTGCTGTGGAAGCAGGGGAAGCAGGGGATGCGCGGGATGCTGGCACCATGGCTTGTGGCTGCGGCCGCCGGAGCGGCGGGGCACAGGGTGCGGGGGCGGCGCGGTCGCCTTAGCCGTCGCCCAGCTCGTGATGTGGGATTTCACCGCTTTCAACTTTTATCCCGTGAACTTCACCGCTCTGGGCAGCAACATCTTCATCGCGAGCAACAGGCACCCCGGCACCATGGTGTACGACACGGAGACGGGCGGGCTGGCCATCGGCCCTCTCCTCCCGGACCCGCTGCTCGGCGGCACCCGCGTCTTCGCGGCCACCGGCGACACGCAGCAGCTGTACGCGCTGAAGTACAGAATCTGTGACATGCAGCAGGCCTTCGAGGTGATGTCCACGGCCTGCGTCGAGGATTGGCATCCCACCTCTTTCCCAAACCCAAGCCAGGACTGGTCGTGGGCAACCGTCCCGTCGCCACCGCCATTCCCCAAGGATTCCCTGATCACCGCCTACGCCATGCACCCGGACGGACGCACTCTCTTCGTGTCTTGTGGAAGCAACCACGACACACACCACCACCACACCTACTCCTTCGACACCAAGAACCATAAATGGAGGTCTCATGGCGACTGGGCGTTGCCTTTCCAAAATCAGGGCTACTTCGACGGCGAGCTGGACGCGTGGGTCGGCCTTCGCAAGGACGGCTACGTCTGCGCCTGCCGGGTGCCGTCCCGCAGCAGAACGCTCGCCGCGCAGCCGGACTGGAAGATGGCAAAGGAGGAGCTCTTCCTCGAGCACCCGGGGAGCATGGGTGCCACCCTCACGCACATGGGGAACGCCAGGTTTTGCCTTGTGGAGACGGAGGAACTGGAGTTTGACGGCTTCATGCTCTATATCACCATTTTTGGTCTCAAGTACAACCATGAGGGAGAGCTGCAACCCACCGCCCGTCGCACCACCAAATCATGTCGACTGCATAGGAATCTCCTGCAGTTTTCGCCTGTGGCGTTCTGGTTATAGCTTGGAAATGGCTGTTTGGCTTGGTTGTATGTAATGCATCTATGTCCTTCTCATGGATGTAAATATTGATTTGTCGCAATAAAGAAAATTCTTCTCTTGCCCATTTTTGTGGAACCTACTAAGTTATCTTTACTACGAACTGAATGCCCGTGTGCTGCCATAGAAAAATAAATATAACTTAAAACTGGTATATATGAAGATAAGTTATGTATTACAACCCCACCCGTCGGTTTGTAACGACGGTTACCCTCAAGTGTTTGCTCGCTTCTTTCTTGTTCCCTCCCCATCCCGCCTGATGTCTCCATGAAAAACATGTGCTATTGGGCCTCTAGGCAAGGTCTCTCTAGCACTTCTCCTTTCCTTCTTGGACTGAGAGCATCTCTAGCACATCTTGTAAAAGTCCATACCGCAATAGAGTTTCCGATATACCCTAAAACATGGGAGACAGAGCTCTCGCTGAAGGCAGTGACTTATATAGGCCGGCACAGCTCGCGCGAGGCCACTGCATCTTTTTTTTGTTTGTTCGACCTTTTGTTTTCTGTTTTTTTACTTTTATTTACACTTCCAAAAATTGTACACATATATATTACAAAATATATTTTTCACAGTGTTTTGAAATGTTAAATGTGTATGGGGAAAAACCATGTATACAAAAAAAATACAATGAGTGTGAAAAAAATTGATTATGTATTTAAAATATGTTACACAAGTATTTGAAAATTGTTAACCAAGTGTTTGAAAAATGTTAAATGTGTATAGAAAAAATGTTGACCAAGTATTTAAAAAATATAAAATCTTTTGATCATTTATATGAAAATAATAATCAAGCATTTCGAAGGATTTGAACAAGTATTTCAAAAATGTTAATCAAGCATTTGGAAAATACTAAATATGTAATAGAAAAAATATTGTCCATGCATTAAAAATGTAATATTGCATTTGAAAAATATTGATAAAACATTTAAAAATATTAAAACTTTATAAAAAATGTTGGCCATGTATTAGAAAAAGGTCAATCTTGTGTTTGGAAAAAGTTTAAAGTATGTATAGAAAAATGTTGACCATATACAAAAAAATGTTCATCTTGGATTTGAAAAATATTAATCAAGCATTTGAAAATTGTGTAAAATGTGTATAGAGAAAATATTGATTATATACAGAAAACAGTTTGTATTGGGAAAAAATTAATGTGTATTACAAAATGTTGTTGACATATAAAAAATATAGAGTGAAAACCAAAAGAAACTAGGAAAACCAAAAAATGAAAGCCGAAAAAAATACAAAATCAAATCAAAGAAACAAATGAATAAAAACAAAAAACATAGAAGAATAAAAGAAGGAAAGTGAGAAAGAATAGAAAAACGATAAAACCATGAAAAAAATGAAGAGAAACCAAAAGAAAACCAAAAGAAAAAATGAAGTATAATAACGAAAGAAACCGAAGAAGAAATAAGAAAACCGAACAAGAACCAGAGAAACCAAAAAAGAAGGAAAAAAATGAAGAGATAAAAAGCTCCTGTCTTTATCTCAAGTAATGTGTGCCTCCAATGCAAACACGAAGTCAACAATGACCCAGTGACTTGCGGCTCCATGCACAATCGAAATGACCAGGGAGCGGATCCACGAGACAATCTTTAATTGAGTACTCCTTCCAAAAATCATTTTCATCTCCCCATGTTGCGACAAATGACGCACATGCGTCCAAATCTCGAACCGTTTTCATTGTTGGATTTCTCGTGTCGAGATTTTTTTAAAAAAATTCCATGCCAATAGGTTTTGATGAACTTTTTTTCAAAAAAAAGACGAAAATACCACACCAGGGAGCACTTTTTTTTCTTTCCGAAAGCTGCTTCCGAGAGCACGGCCGTGGCTCTCGCGAAAGCAAATTTATGCCTCTTGCGAAAGGAAAAGGAAAACATGTTATTTTCGTTTCCGAGAGGCACGATCGTTCCTCACAGAAACAAAACCGTGTCAGTCGCAAAAGCAAAACCGTACCTCTCGTGAAAGTAAGAAAAAAATATGTATTTTTCGTTTCCGAGAGACACGGCCTCTCACGGAAGCAAAACCGAAATTTCTTTTCTCGCTCTGCATACACACGCTGGTTTGAGGGGTCGCCGCGTTTTCAAAGGCCATCTGGGCG
This sequence comes from Triticum dicoccoides, assembly GCF_002162155.2. Lineage (NCBI taxonomy): Eukaryota > Viridiplantae > Streptophyta > Magnoliopsida > Poales > Poaceae > Triticum > Triticum dicoccoides. The sequence continues at coordinate 180,102,510 of NC_041392.1, read as the reverse complement.
ACATGGGCTCCGCTAAGATGTAAGTTGTTTGTCTGCCTTGCGGTTAGAAAGGGGATTTGGACTGCTGATCGCCTCGCCAAACGTGGTACCTCCCATATTGATAATTGTATTCTTGGCTCGAGTGAGTCCGAAGATGCAGATCATCTTCTGGTTGGTTGTTCAATCTAGCTATACTGGATTTACCGCGATCACTCCTACCATCAACACCTTCCTTTGTGAGTGGAGGTCATTCGCGAGAAGCGGAAGTAGACCTGAGGATAGGAAGAAGCTCAACTGTTGCATATGTCTTGCTTGGTCTATTTGGAAGGAGAGAAATAACCGAGTGTTTGTAACAAATGTAGATCAATTGACACATTCTTGTGATGTCAACTAACGTTCAGAGCAGGAGCCAAGTGCTTGGAGTCCTTTTTCCTCTAGGTTGCTAGGTTTTGCTTTTGGTAGTCTTTTCTGGTTGTCGTTGAAGTCGCTGTAGGGGTCGCTTCTTGTGGTTGTGTTGGTTGAGTCACGCTTCCTGTACTGTTAAAAGATTACGGTTTTTCTGCTCCTTTTCTTCTATAATAATGATCACATGCAGTTCTTATGCATTGTTAAAGACACAGTGTTGTTCGCCCCTACAATGCTCCAAATTTTGTAAAAACTAGACCCACCCGAGCCGAGTTGGTAACCATAAACCTTTGATCTACGAATTCAAGTGAATAGCAATGTAGATAAACTTTTGCTGTAATAGACTTTAATAATTTGATAAGAACATCAGACCCCACCCCCCCTCCCCAGCCGCCACTTTCCTCCTAAACATCCAGACCAATAATACCCGAATCTTATTTGGCACCTTAAGCACCGAAAACAGTGTAAATCTTATGGAACGCACACACCTCCGACCGAACGGGCTGGCTCACTTAGGACTATAGCGATAGTGCGGTTCTTCTAGCGTTTCTTTTTGTGGCCGGTTCTTTTGTATTCTGTTTCTGCCCGTTTTGTTTTAATTTTCATAAACTTTTTTATTTTCCTTTCCAAATTCGTGGATTTATTCAAATTGCTGAACTTTCTCAAATTCACAAAAGTTTTTTTCAAATTCGTTAACTTTTTCAAATTTTGTGTACTTTTACGAATTCATGAAAAATATCTTGTGAACTTTATAATAATTGGGAAACTTTTTCAAACTTTTGAACTTTTTAAAATCATGAACTCTTTGCAAAATTTATGAACTTTTTAAAATTCATGATTTTTTCCAATTCTTAGAGAAGTCAACGATCAATGGGTCAAAAGGTTAACTGTCGACAGGTCAAACAGTCAGTGGTTAAAACTTCAAACTCTCATCCTATGCAAGCGGGTTCGAGAGAAGCACCGGGCCGGTCTAGGGATTGATTGATAAAGAGTTGCTTTTAATGGGCCGGCCCAACCGCGCATTACACATTAGCGTGGCTTCCCCTAACTGACGAAAATGGCGCTGGTTAGGAGGTCTACTAAAAAATAGCATACCCGGCTCATATGTGAGGCGGTCAGGACACGTCCGGATGTGGCGGCCACATCGGATTGGCCAGCGTTGGCCCACCCCAACTCCACAAAATTATTTGTGCCAAATTATTTTCTTTTCCTTTCTAGAAACATACACCAATTTTTGTGTGTTGTGAGTGGTATACGCTACACTTGGATCCTGGTGCCACATACGGTATGCATAGAACGTTGCAAATCGTAAGTACACACGAACATGTACGCAGTACGTCTTGTCAGGTGCCGTGCCGCTCTGAAACGCCTTCTAGCGGCTTGCACCAAGCCTCATTGAAACTCGCGCGGCAACTCTCGATCGGTAGCCGCGCCTATCTTACGAGAACTAGATGATATAGTCTTCAATTTTGGTTTCCTTTTCGGTTCATCATGTCAGCAGGGAGTTCAATACTCCGGCTTACTCGTGTGCACAACGTGCTTGCTCTCTCGAGGCCACGGAGTACTGGTTAGAGCAGAGCCCCGATTTCCTCCTTGTTAGCCTTCGGGCAGACTGTAACCGAATGATTCTGAAATAAAGTTCTAGCTTCGATGCAAAAAAAAGGTGTCGTGCCGCTCGCGTTCGAGCAATGCTACACTTACCTACGTCATTGTGCGGGATTTACGTAGGGTTTCAAGAAGGAAGGTTTCCTAATGATTACGTAAACGGACGACCGTAAGTCTAGCATTTTTGTGCGCGCTCTGTTATGATCCTAGCTACTAATCAAGTAATACTCCCGTGCCGAAGACACAACCAACACGCCCTCCTTTGAGGGCAAGTTTGACCAGAAGAAACACAATCCCGCTTACGAGAGTCGATCGAGATCCATGCATGGCGGGCGCCGAAGGGCTCCCCGCGGACCTCCTCGCGGCGATCTACCGCCGGTGCACCTCGGCGTACGACCGCGCCCGCTTCGCCGCCGTCAGCACGTCGTGGCGTGCCGTCGCGTCGTGGCACCCGAAGCTACCGGCTATCCCGCTGTTGCTTCCGTCGACCGCCAATGGCCGGCGCGACCGGATGACGCGGGCGTACAGCCCGGAGGACGGCAGGGTCCTGCGCGCCCCGCTGCCAGGGCTCCCCAAGTGCAGGCAGATCGTGGGGTCCCACGACGGCGGCTGGGTCGCCGCCGCCACCGGCTCCCGGATCGTGGTCGTGAACCTCTTCGGCCGCGGCCGGGTGCTGCTTTCTCGGGGACTTTACATGTACATGCCCCTCTGCTAGACAAGCCGCCCACAAGATCTCCGTTCAAAAAATCATCTTCTCGGAGGATCCTGTCTCAAAAGGCTGCATCCTTGCCGCGATAACCACCACCGGGTGCAAGATAGGTCTTTATAGGCGTGGCAGCCTGGAGGACGGCGGTGCGGATGGTGGGTGGATCACACGAGGGTGCGGGTGGGTGGACGACGGATTCCCTGCACTCAAAGACATCGCCTTCTGCAACGGCGAGCTATACGGTCTTTCGTGGACTAAAATGTTATACAGGTTCGTCATCGGGCAGAACAAATCCGGCGCGCCAGTAATCACCTCAGTCGACCAGGTAACCATGGCACCCATGGGCTACGGGGATGCCGAGTATATCATCGAGCTATGCGGCAAGCTTGCGATAGCATTGGAGATCTCAAACCCATCCAAGGGTAAGAAAATTACGGTGTTCGAACTCGCCGTCAACCCTAACAAAACAACATGGTCTTCCTTGTACGTATGGGTAAAGGTGGTGAACCTGGGAGAGCATGCCCTGTTCCTGGGGGCAGGATGCTGCAAGGCGGTGCACGTGTCGTCGACCGCGGACAAGCGCGGCATAGTGGAAGCAAACTGTATCTACTACTCCTCTAACGACGACTATCCAAGCAGCTTGGTGAGGTTGGACCTCGGCAGCTGTTTTGTGTATTGCTGTGAAAGCAACTTGCACCACTCATAAAGGATCGTGTCACGGGGATACCATTGCTACCCGAAGGATGACCGTAGTGGTAACTATAGTTGTACGTGGGTTTTGCCTCCACAATTCTAGCTCCTATGACAATGCTTGCATGTACTGCGTCAGTATTATCTTATGTAGGAGTGAATTTCATATTTCATATCTGTATGAAGAACTTGTATATTCTACCTAAAAAAAGGAATTGCAATATTATCGTTGAAAGTATATGCCAGTGATGTATTTATGTCGCATAGCTAAGATGAGAATAGGCTCCTTTGTTTTCAAGTCATCTAGTATTACGATGACACATTAATTGTTTGCTATGTCTAATAATCTACCAGTAAATGCGTACGTGCATTAGGCTGGTCGTAATAGAAGTATCATAAGCGGTATCATGCATGTCAACTAGACTTTTTAAATGATGTGGCACATAATTAAATGACGAAAAAGAGGATGTGTATCATGATATCATATCATGATACCGTATTTACTCTACTCTTATAAAAAAAGGGTTGGTGATGTTGGTGTGCCCGCCATCCTGCAATATAGGCCGTCCGATTTATATCTGACGGATAGAAAGGAAACTATAGCAATTTTGCAAAAAGGTACCCACTCCCCTCTCCACATTTGCAAATAAGGTCTTCCCTCGTTCATCATTTTCTCTCATAAGATAAACTACTCATACAAATGCATCTTGATGTTACGTGCAATGCATGGGCATCTTGCTAGTCATATTAAATATTGTACTAATTTGTGTCATGGCATCTTGTTAGTCATATTAAATGTACTAATTTGTGTCATGCATGACAATTAATAAGACAACGTAATATTATAACTTATGATACTATGCATTACGAAGGTGGTATCATATTGTTGATATTGAAGAGGAAATTGATCGTGTCTAAACCCTAGTACGTGTTAATTATGTGATTAACATAGATGTTCATATTTGGTATATGATATTAATTGCACGTTAAATATGTTGAGCACTCGCCATTGAAATAATGTAGGTCGTTGTTGACATAGTTTGATGGCTGAGATTTTGGGTCTGCCTCTTCGGATCTTTTTATACTGGTACTAGCACACATACCTATGTGCCGCAACGGGAAGAAAATTAGTGTGTCCATCAAAACGTTCATCAGCGTGTTATGACAATATCTAACAGTGACACTCGACGACGGCATGTAGGCGGACTCCAAGATCTAGACTTTTTTTCTCGTAAAAAAATTGAATTAATAATCCAACACTTAGACTCCGAAAGAATTATTGTTAAGCACAAATTTGGCAGCCGGCAGGTAGTCAAGCACCGAGATCTAGACTTGTTTTTCTCGTAAAGAATGAAAAATGATTAATAATTAACTAAGGAAGAATTGATTTTGAAGATAAATTTGGCAGCCTGTTTGGACCCCCGAAGGATTTATTGAGTCGCACCTCTTTGTTTTACCCAAAAAGATAAAAGAGTCGCACTTGAAGCGGCAGTTGAACCGGATCATGTATGTACTCCTAGCTTGCCTCCATCGAGGACAAGCACCTCTTTGATTGTTACTAGTAAGCATGCACGTGCAAATGCACGTTTCGACTAATATTACAAAACATATCTAAGAAAGAACATAGACAGACAAAAAAGAGCACTGAATACATTTCCCAGTGGAGTACGTCATTCATCATAACCAACTCCATATTCTAAGAACAAATTAAAAAGGCTGGTAACATAAACCAATGCATCCATCCACAAAACAAGCTCTGCTTCTTCACATCAGACATCCACAAGCATATAAACCAACGATTAAAAATGAATTATTACGATCACATTCAGTTAACAGGAGAGTATATTGGGTTGCAAAATACACAACATCATAGCACAAGGATTCTAAATTTCTAAATACCACACTGAATTACAATAACAATGAAAATAAAGATAGAGGCATTGGGAAATGCAAGACCGTTGCACTATATCACTCCAGTATTGTTCCATGGACAAGGATGCTCCTAGGCTTTATTGTTATCTTGAAAGAAAATCTAGCATGAAAGTCATCTTTACTCAAAAAGCATAGGAGCTCCCTGAACCTACAGATTGCACCCTTTGTGTTAGTCAAGTCCAAAAAATAGCTAGGCATTGATAGTCACGATTGTACCTTGTAATCAAGTTCTTTGCTTCATCGATGTCTTGGTTGAAGTGTTCCCTGAAAATCTAAACTATACTGGGAAAAAATCAAAGCCTTTATATTCCTAGATGATAGGAAACAATGTAGTTGTTGCTGAATTTCACTGGAAACGATGTAGTTGTTGAAAGTCACTGGAAACAGTGTTGTTGTTGATTCACGAAATCATCATGTTCCAAACAGGGTCTTGCAGTATAGGAAAAGACCTTTCAGAATTCCACACAATGTTTTAGATCCTTATAGCTAGACTTGTACGCAGCAGTCAGAGTCGTTCAGATGTTGGTCACCTAGCTTTAGGAGAAACATAATCACACACTATCTGAGTCGACTGTTATTCATCTTGACAGTAAGGCACAATATTCATAAAATTCCTATTATGTTTCTTCATGCCAACACTTCAACCTAGAACAGTAAAAAAGATATTATGTATAGTCCTTACATTCAAATAGTCCAAAAAAACATAAAAAAGCAGGAAACCATTGGCATAAATGACCTGCATACAATCCTATGAAGTCTGCAATATAATACCAATTGGCAGGCCAACATTCAGAGAAGCATGTATTGAATTTAGGTTGTAGTTCAGAGAACCATGCACTGAACTTAGCTTGTAGAGATTCAAAGAAGCATGAGTGGAGGAGCCGAGTCTACCTTTTCCTATTATCACTTGGGATGTCTCTATTTTTCTGTTAGGGTCAAGACGTGCTCAGGGTCTTGTTGATCTAGAACATGTTGACTATCCGACTTCCATGCTGCAAAAGATAGGCATCTCCCAAATTATGTTGCCAAAATTTATTTATTTTTGAACCAAGATGGATATCAATCCTCCCAATCATGTGCTTACTTATATAACATAAGAGATTAGAGGTATGTTCAGTGCCATGCATTCAGTTTCATGCAAAGCACATAAGCTCTATATTGTAGGTCGTTGTATTTACTTTCACTCGGTATATTAAGCAATAGGAGCACAATTGCAGTCCTTCTCTTTGTTACACCCTGTTTCCAGTCAATCACAACTTGAAGAGACAAACCTCAAGAATCTGAATTCATGAGGTCAACTAAATTTAAAATATTGGAACCAACAAATATTCAGCCTGGTGATATTGTTAATTTGTTATAAATGTGTTAACCTATAGAAAGAAAGTGAATAAGCAGCATACTTGTCCATTGTTTTCTTTTGAGGGCAAGAAAGTAGAAATACCTCTACTGGACCCCTCAAGTGCTAAAAGTGATCACTGCCCTTGTGTTTGGACTTCTTATACTCACGGTTATTGTGCAAGTACGCATCCCTTTGTTCAGCTGTCATCATTGAGTATCATTCTCTATCACGGAGTCATTTCTTCTCAGAAGATGCATTTAGTTGCTTTGATGCTATTCAGTGCTGCTCATCTGAAACCAAATATTCACCACATGTTAGGTACAAAGTCAATCATTGTCAGTAATTTAATGTGGATAAAAGTACTTGTCACTGTACCTGTCATCTGAACGGAGCAGCCTGAGATATTATTTGTTGGATTGTGCAGATGCAAACACTTTGCATATTTCTTTTGTTGGATTGTGCAGATCCAGTTGAGCAATCCCTATAGCAGTCCCTAAAGTTGCAAGTAATATAGGTGGGAAAATAGCTGGAGGTAACAACGAGGGTGTGTCAACCGACGGCAAGAGGCACGACGTGGTCGGACAGGGCGGGGCGGCGAGTCGCTAGGCAGACCAGGGTTGCGGATGCTGGCGGTAGCTCATATGCGGGGACGGAGATTTCCTGCTCCCCTGATTAACTTTTTCAACCATGTCACCAACAATCAGAGGCTGGCCATTGTAGTAGGAATCCCTGGCTTGCGATGAAGGATCATACAAGATTATACAGGTAGTCATGATGATGAAATCGGCTCACATAATGTTCAGTTGGTTCCAGCTTCGTGTTATGAAGGTGAATCATAATATAATTTTTGCACTTAATTTCAGATTAATAGTGAAGTATAGTTGAAGCTACTAAAAAGCCAAGTGTGCAATCTGATGGAATGGACATGAGCAGGAGCTAAGTGGATCGAACCTGGCGGTAGAGTATTTATAGGCCCGACGGCCCCTCCCACGCGGTCGCCGCACCAACCCCACAGCCCATCCAGGGCGCCCGCGGCCGGCCGAGGCGTTCGTTTCCGGGGGCGACTGGGGCGGGGAAGCGCGTCCCTGGCCGGCCAGGGCGTTGTGGCTCTCGCGCGCGGAGCTCTGGCTATCGGGCGGTGCTCGAGGGATCCGTCTCCGGCAGCGGGGCGGGGCGGGGCGGGGACGAGCCAAACCTCATGCCTCAGCGGCTGGGGCGGGGCTGCGGCGGCGGTTCCTCATTCGTTTCCAATAGGACGTCGGGGCCAACAGTGAGGGGCGGCGTGTGGGGCGGACGGCATGCCAGGGGCGGGATGCGGGCGCCAGGGAGGGCAACGATGAGGGGAGGAGGCAGTGGGGCACCGGGGAGGTGAGGTACCAAGCGGGAGAGGAGGGAGGTTGGGGATGGAGAGTTCCTATGCGTGCGAACGTGAGAGGAGGGGAAGTTGTGCATGGCGGGGGATAAGAATCGTGCGTGAGATCGGGATAGCAGTTTTTCAGAAAGGGAAGCAGGAGTTTAGGAGTGGCAGGGTGGGTAATTAAAGTGTAAAATGTGTTTGATGTTGTTGGGGTGGTTTAGTCCATCCGATTCTATGATTCGACGGATGAGATGATTTGATTCTCCGCCCTCTCGTTCTTTTATAGGAGTAGTAGATGCATGCGCGTTTTCTTGCTTCTAGCTTTTCCCACTTTGAAGTTATTTATTTTTTTGAGTCGGGCATAACCCCTTTCCATTACTTAGCATAACGGAAATACAAATAGTTTTAAGAGTTTAAAAGGAGACCTAGAAAGGGGAAGCGAGCTCAAAGCACCGCTGGGAAACCCACAATAAGCATTCGTCATCGAGCAGCTCACCATGGGGCGAAAACCCAACGACACCCTAAAACCAGCCGACTAACTCTAACCAGGAGAATTCCAACAAGTTTTAGGAGGGTTACTCCAGACATAAACCATGAGCCCACACAGGGGCGAAAGGACTATTTTTTCCAGATATAGTTAAGCACTCACGCAGGAGCAAACGAACTATCTATCAGCAGCAAATGCTTCAGCTCTTAGTTTGAGGTTCCCCTCGGCGCTTCACAGATCCGCATCATGTTCGATGCATTGGTCCTCAGCATCTTGGCTCCGCGCTCCATCATCTCTCGATCATCTCCTGTCATCAAACCTGCCCAGTAGGTAAGAAAACCACATGCAGAGTAAACCACATCAAAAGGCGACCTCATCTGTTTAGACTCAAAGGTAACACTGTTACGATTAATCCACATCGCCCAACAGAAACCTGCTAGACCAAAGGTATAAAATTTCTCCCCATCAGGTAAAAACATGTAAGCCCATGAATAGTACTGCCAAATGTTACTTGGACACAGATTCGTGCCCAGTACACATCCTACAGTCCTCCAGAGGACTCTGGCCACAGGGCAAGTGAAGAAGAGATGCTGGGATGTTTCTCTCTCCGCACAGAAGGAGCAGGCAGGATTTCCCAGCCACTTTCGTCTACTCATCACATCTCTAGTTAGGATAGCGTCCTGAAACAGTTGCCAAAGGAAAATTTGAATTTTAAGGGGAATTTTTGCTTTCCATATCCACTTATAGTTTGCCCCCGCCACATTTCTTTTCAAATATTCATAAACAGATTTCGTAGTAAACCTATTTTTCTTCCCCAAGGTCCAGACCACTTGGTCGGCTTCGCCAGGCATCGGCCAAGTCCCCACTATAGATTTGATATTACTCCATTGCTCAAGCATGGGAGGGTGGAGTTGCCTTCTAAAAAAGTTTTTTATATGCATGCATTCTCTTTGGTTAGATTCCCATGAAATGTTTCATTGGCACACACTCCCTCTGTCTCAAAAAATTTGTCTCAAATTTGTTTCTTAAATAGATGTACCTATCTCTAATTTGATGCTAGATATATCCATTTCAGAAACAAACTTTTTCGAACGGAGGAAGTATGTGTTAGTCACCAACGAACTTAATTTCTTTGTTAATCTAGCCACGGATGAATTTAATTTCTACGATTCTCTCAAGTAAACACATTCCATACCATATCATTTGTGTGTTGGTTGGTCAACTTGTTGATTCTTGACTTCTTGTTACTCATAGGCGGATATAAATCAGGAAATTTGTGTAAGAAAGCAAGATAGATCAGTTTTCTGAGAATCAGATAGGATTATTAATTAATAAACAAATTCTGTCTTTTGGCATCCGAGTGATGAGCTCGTTAGGTGGAGGCCCAGCAAATCGGCTTACATGGCCCAGGTGAAGGCCCAGCCGAGTGACAACATATGAAGTATTTTTTAGCGAAATCGCTAATTAAAGAGTACTCGTTACAAAGAACACTTCATTTTCTCAGGTTGCGACAAGTGACGCACATACAGCGTGTCACTTGTCGCAACCTGAGAGTTTTCCCTTTTTTTCGTATATTCATTTATTTAAAATGTTTTATCTTTTAAACCGTGCGTTCAAATCTCGAACCGTTTTTATCATTGAATTTCTCGCGTCGAGATCTTCAAAACTAGATCCCATGTTGATAGGTTTTGATGAACTTTTTTTTCATGAAAAAAAACGGACAAAAAAACCTGGCGAAAAAACCGAACAGGGAGCGCGGTTTTTTCCCCTTTCTGAAAGAGGCACGCCCGTGCCTCTCGCGAAATCACACCCGTGCCTCTTGTGGAAGCAAAACCGTGACTCTCGTGAAAGGAAAAAAAACAGAAAACGTGTTTTTTTTGTTTCCGAGAGGCACGACCGTGACTCTCGCGAAAGCACAACCGTGCCTCTCGCGGAAGCAAAATCGTGACTCTTGCGAAATAAAGAAAAAACAGAAAACGCGTATTTTTTTCCCTTTCTGAGAGGCACGGCCGTGACTCTCACGAAAGCACAACCGTGCCTCTCGCGGAAGCAAAACCGTGACTCTCGCGAAAGAAAAAAAACAGAAAATGCGTTTTGTTTTTCCCTTTCTGAGAGGCACGGCCGTGACTCTCGTGAAAAGCACAACCGTGCCTCTTGCGGAAGCAAAACCGTGACTCTCGCGAAAGAAAAAAAAGCAGAAAACGCGTTTTTTTTGTTTCCGAAAGGCACGGCCGTGACTCTCGCTAAAGCACAACCGTGCCTCTTGCGAAAAAAACCGTGACTTTCGCGAAAGAAACAAAAAAGAAAACGCGTTTTTTGTGGAAAAGCTAAGGAAGACCGGGAGAAAACCAAAACGTCGAAAAAAAATAGGGAAAAAACCATTTAAAAAGCCGAAAACGCGTGCAGAAAAATAAAGAAAAAATAAAATTCGGAGGAGACGTCTAGAGCGCGACACGTGTCGAATGGCTAAGAGCGCGCCAAGTGGCGATGATCGTTGCGAGGCTCCCGAAGGAGCGCTCGTTAACTAGTTGCTCCCTATTTTTCCTGTATGTTAACTGAAACGAGTACCCCTCAAAAAAAAACTGAAACGAGTTTTACCGCTACCGTATGGACGGACCAAAATATTAGAGAAACACACCATCCTTTACTAGGTACTAGGAAAAGTGCCCGTGCGTTATAACGAGAAAAGAAAAAATAGCACATGCTCTAACCCAATAAATTAAATTAGTGACGTTTCAATAATTTATATACCACAAAAGGTGTAAAAAGGTGTAATGAAAAGTATAGTTTATAAGTCAGATATGAAACATATTTTTTGAGTTTTCTGTGTGTGTCCTAACCTGTGTACATATATTATATATTAGTACAACATTGCCTAATCCTTATCCAGCTATGAATGTTGTTTGTCTCCTTTTTAGTTTTATTAATAATGTTGTAAAGGCAAGAGCTCCTCCTTCCCGGCGTGTGGGACGAAACAGGTCACCGTTGCCGCACTTTCTCTAAAAAAATTGTAATAGGTGCTAGCACGCATAGCATCGAGCCAAGGTTTTGTGTTTTGTTTTGAAAAATTTACTGTCCTTGAATGAATCGGTGAATTTTGGATTTTTGATTTTTTTTCTGGAAAATCTCGGACGAAAAGGACTGAGATTGTACATTTTTTAATTATGAATTTCAAAATTTCAAAATTCGAAATTTGTTTTTTAACGAAAAATGAGCAAAATATGAACTAAAAATGAATTGTACAATTTTTTTAATCCTGCAGCAATGGACTAAACCAGAATCTATCTGAACAACACCAATCCTTTGATTGATATACACCCACGAATAGCTCTGAACAATTCAATTTAGCAGACTATCCCAAACTTCAATCAGCAGGAATACCACAGTACTTACTACTCATCTTGGTGTGGTTAATACTCTCTCTGTTTTTATTTAGTCTGCATATTATGTTTGATTGAAGTCAAACTTTGCAAAGTTTGACCAAGTTTATAAAAAATATATAAAAATTTGTCATAACAAATCTATATGATGTGAAAGTACATTCAATAATGAATCTAGTGGTATTGATTTTTTATTGTATATATTAATATTTTTGTTTATAAACTTAGTCAAAACTTACAAATCTTGATTTTGACCAAAGCTAATATGCGGACTAAATAAAACCGGAGAGAGTACTATATCAATCTCAGCAGGAATGCCTAGTACTTGCATCTACACCACATTCTGGTCCCGTTCCAGCCGGCCGGGATGAGCACGTCCGCATCCAGCAGCTTCCGATACATTTTTTATTAAAAAAAGGCACGAGGCACCCAAAATCCCCACTCATCGCCACTGAGTGCCCCTTCCACAGTCCACTATCCACACATCGCCGTTTCTCTCATCCACTCAGGCGCCGCTCCGCCTCCGTCTTCTTCCTGCTACCTCACCACCCAAGCAGCCCGCCCTTCTCTTCTCCATCCACCTAACACCACCCAAGCGCTGCTCTCCTATCCTCATTCCTCAGCCGCGGTGGCTGCTGGTCAGCCACTTCCTGGCTGGCAGCGCCGGCGTGTTTGCTGCAACGGCTGGGGCGGTGGCCGCCTGCTTGTCGGCGCACGGGGGCCGGGGCGGAGTCCCGTGCCGTGGTGGTGGATCCCCTCCCGGTGGGTGGCTGTGGGCAATGGGGCCGGTGTGCAGTGGCTTGATTGCTCGCCAGATCTGGCGGCCGGCCAGCACGCGCGGGGGCTTGCTGTGGTGCCTGTGGCAGAGGCAGTCTTCTGGTGGTGCTGCTCGTCTGCCGGTGGCCGTGGATGTGGCGGCGCCTATGCAACGTCACCTATGCCCAAATCCAATCCAATCCAGCCCCTTTTCTGCTGTGTTTATGCCCAAATCACTTGACAGGCGACACATGCAGCGCCGGCCTGCCGTGAGCAGGTCCGGTGAGCCACGTCTTCCTTCTTCAAGCAAGGCAAGTCTCCTCGTTCTGGCTCTGCTCGATCAATTATCACTGCACATCAGCGGCTTCGTGCATGCAAATCTCTTTGGCACAAGCGGAGTAACATTTCTTCGTCAGGCACCGTATGTACCATGGCGCTCTCGCCGGTTAGCTCGAGACGGACACCCCATGGTGTGCACGCCCGGACTCTGCTCCGGCCGAGAACCTCTGCAGCCTCCGGGCTGCCTGCCTGGCGGAGACAGCGTCGAGCTGCAACTGCTCGTGCCGGCACTCCTTGCTACAGAAGGGTGTGTCCCCTCTGTACATGAAGACGTCGCTGTCGCGCGCCAGCCGCTTGGCGCAGAGCGCGCACGCGTCCAGCGCCGGCATGCCGGGCTCGCCCACCGGCTCGTGGCGCGGAGGCCGGCGGCGACGACCTCGTTGCTCTTGGCGACGCCAAGCCATGCCTGGCTCCACTGCCGAAGCCTCTCCCCCGGTTCACCGTTGTGGTAGCGCCCGCACTCCAGGCCGAAGCCGCCCCGCCGCAGCGCCTCGGTCCGCCGCGCCCGACGCCTACAACGGCAGCCGCGCTCTACAAACCCGCCGCGATGCCTCGCCCCGTTCCTGGGCTCGGGCAGCGTGGACGCCCGCCACAACGCATCCCCCTGCCTTGGTTTCTGCGGCGTCAATGCCGGCGGCAAGCGGCGGGGCGTGACCGGCGGTAAAGTGGAGGCAAAAGCAATGGATAAGTGGTGGAGGAACGAAACGTTATCCCTTTAAGACAGGACTGTGGGTTATTTTCTCATAAACGGGAGGACTTTTTTGCAAAAAAGGCCTGCGACGTACGACCAGAAGTCATCGCTGGTTTATTAGTAGGTAAAGATATATATAATAAAAAGATAGATATAAATATATTGATTTGTCTCAAAAAAATAGATATATTTATTCTGTCAAATCAAGAAAAGTTGACATAATTAACCACCCGTACATATCATGTGATGATATCTGTCCTCTCATGCTGGACCCTCACTCGTCGGATGCTTATCTAATTGGATTATGGTCCCCATCATTTTGTAGTGAAAAAAATAAAAATATTAATGTACAATAACACATCATTTTAAGAAGAGAAATTAAGATCTCTCAGCTAATGGGCGGCTACTTGAAGAGATCAAAGGGTTGCTTCGGTCTTTTGATGATTTTAAGGTTGCTTGGGTGCGGGTTAGCGAATAAGGTCACACATATCTTAGCTAGGAATGGTTGTTGTAATGCCTTCTGTAAATCTTGGCTCCATGTTCCTCCCGAGTGTATTCGCCCAAAGGTAACATATGAGGGAGCTGCGAACTATGAATAAATTAACAACATTTCCCTCAAAAAAAGAAGAGAAATTAAGAATAGCGTGGATCACCTCGCACACCCTTGCCTTAACTTTTGCTGCTTCGTTTTGCCCTCTTTTTGCTCATGATCGGCATTACAAAAGAGGCGACGGCATTCGCCATTACCGCACCAACATGGGTGCTCACTGACACCGCGCAAGTACGGGATGTGGCCATCGACGCCACCCCTACGCGTCAGATCATCATCGTTGTTGTCAACGTATACAACACATGCTCAATGCAACACCTTGGTCCGGGCGCTCCAGTACCAAGCACCCCGGCCGTCACCAGCACTAGGAGGTGAATGCTTTGGCTGCCACGTCCTTCCCCATTCGGCTGCTCGTCGGGCTAAACATGTCATTACCCCACCACAACCATACTTCTTCCATGTGACGGTTTCAGACTGTGCCCAACTCCACCACCAGGAACACCATACATAACCTGATCAAGTAAGGAGGGTCATTTCGTCCCGTCAGCCTTTCCTCTGCCTATTCATCCAGACTAGCCACTACATCACCCATTCACCCTGATTTCCAGCTAGATTTTCTTTGACTTCCGATTGGTTTGAGGAGCCCTTAAATGAAATTGTAATGATCCTCACAAACGATGTATTACTTATTACAAATGAATAAAGTCTGAGTTTTTTCAAAAAAAAAAAGCCACTACATCACCCTGTAGAGGCTCGCCATCAACCTTGACAAACCCCCGCAGAGTGGCGAGCGAGATTGCGGCTCCTACAATCCATCTGGATCTAGCGAGGCCCTCGGCACCTAAGCGTGCCATCTCTTATGCTGATTCACAACTGCAGTGACAAATCGCCAACTTAGCCTCCGCCTGAGAACATGGATTCCACGAGGTCTCAACCTCCCCATCAGCACCGCGAAGACACCTCCCCATCAACGCCATTAAGACTGCTGCCTGCTAATCTCCACCACCTCAGCATGGCAGTGGATGATGGTGCAGCGGCATATGGAAACAGAGGAATGGAAGAACCTTGTTTAGTGAATATATACACCACTAACACAATACTAGGGAAAATAAAATTTATTCCATAACCTTACCAAAGAGAAAAGAAAATGTCAACATGACTTCACATGGTGCATCAATTGGAGGTTCTCGTAGACACATAATTGTTCTTCCCGTGGATACAACCATTGCAACTTAGGATGCACTCTTGTATCCTTAATCCACTAGTACCCTTTTAAGTATAGAGATATCCGATTAAAGTTTTACATCTGGAAACAAGTTCTGAAAATAACATTGAATATTTACTTTTAGTCGAAACAACGGATATGATAAACTAATACTTGAAAATTACACCACATTACCATTTGGATCACATTATATATATTAAATCTCTGCCAAACGTCGCACATAAATGATTTTTAAATAAGAAAATTATAAATCCAACTTACCTCAAAATTAAGAATACGTTCCCAATTTCCTTGAACATATTTAAGAAGACATAAGTGGCCCAATTCAACCATTTATTGGATCATTTAGGCATTTCCTGGTGATCATAGATGCATGTAGTAGTTGCCGGCACGGCTGCGGGGCCAGTTGAGCTAGACATGAGTTTTTTTTAATATTTAACATCTATTAAAAATTTGGTCACATATGACATGAAGGGCAAAAGTGTCTTTTTACATGCAATTTAACGGTGTTAGATGGGAAAATGGACTGAAGTGTCATAAAGGGCACAAAATTTAGACTTGGTGTTGAGATAGGAAAAAAAGTTTTCAGTGTCAAATAAGAAACAAAATTTAGGGGTGCTAAATAAGGAATTCTCTCGCCTTTATATTTGACGGTAAGCCAAATGAAAGAGAATGGTTAGTAGCAAAAAAATGGCTGACATTTTTGTGGCTAACCAGGTGCTATGCTAAGTTGCTTTACCAAAATTTGGATTTGGTAGGCTACAAATCAAATCCAACTTGTTTTGCCACATTATTTGCATTACGCTATCTTGATGAGTTAACCTTGGCGTTAAATCAAACAAGCCGTAACTAGGGACAAAATTACATGGACAATGCCAAAATTTGGTAAAAACAAATTGTATCAAACCAAAGGGTGGTTAGGAAACTGTGGGAGTAGAAGGACAGAACCAAAACACGTTGTTTGCTTTAGTACGTTATATACAGCTAAGAGTGGTTAACAAACTGTGGCAGTAGAAGACCAGAACTAAAGAGTTAAACATGCTGCTGTACTTACAAGAGTGAATAGTTTAGAGTCGAATGCTTCCTCAAACTTATTTATATGATCATTCATTCGCTAAAACTGGAGTAGGTTTAACCAAAAACATAATAGGGAGGGTTAAAAAGGGACCTCTACCATCAAACATTATGTTCATGTAGTTACCTAGTTATTAATGCATCTGAAAATTGATTTATTGGTCAAGAGAGAGTACCTGACTAAATTTCCTATTTCACATTGCGGTCTGGCAAACGGAGTCAGCAAGCTTGAGACAGCAACTGCACAACTTGCAAGAAAGTCACGATTATGATGACCCATAGATTCTGCAAAAGAGTCAAATGGCATATTAGTGTAAAGCAAATGGTTTTCAAAGTTGCCTATTTATTTAGATATCACAACAAAATCACATAAGCACTATCTCAAACAAAACTGAAATATTGCAACCAGGCCACGGACAAAACCTTTTCATTTCAAATGACAAGGGAATTCAGCATCGGAAAGCAAAGCAGTTTTCCTTACAGAATCAATCAGTGGTTTCTAGATAGGATGGTACAATGGTTTTTTTAACTAGCTTGAATGTTTCGTCAAATCAATTTATCCCAAGGAATAACTCTGTTCTACGCATACAGTACAGGCAACTGATGGTAGAAAAAAATCTGGCCTAACTGAAAGTGATCTCCAAACTTTGGTGAACCAACTTGAAATGGGCCTCCACGGTGTCAGAATGAAGGTGGTAGCTCATAGGTTCCTGCAACTTTATTTTCAAGAGTGGGTTTTCTATCCTAGGGGGTAGCTTCCCCCGATGATCCAACGCCTATTCGTACATACGGATCTCCGTGAACCGCCACCACATGGTACCATTATACGTGCTCATTAGTATCATTCATTCACCATTAGCATCGTATGTGGATAGGGACCTTTCTCAAGATACATTGTGCTGCAAATAGTCAATGGTATATTGGCTACAGATGTTTACAGGCATGCCGTATCTTCCAGTACAAACCAAAACAAAACTACAAAAGGCTATGATATCTTAGCTACGACTATGATATCTTAGCTACGGATGCTTATGTTATGAAAGCAACTTGTATATTGGGAGGCCAAAGCCAGCATATATACACATACATGAGGATGCCAAAAGGCTACAAAAGGATGCCAAGAGACTAGAATGGAAAAGGCCAA
>NC_041392.1:180076666-180084539 GCF_002162155.2 Triticum dicoccoides | reverse complement strand
GTTTGGAGAGGTAAAATCTATGTTGTGCTCTAGTTTGGGCCTTCGTGAAAAAGTCTGCTAGCTGTAACTCAGAAGGCACATACTGAAGAGCAATAACATGATCCTCCACAGCAGCGCGCACATAAGAAGCATCAACACCAATATGCTTGGTAAGTTCATGCTTCACAGGATCCAGCGCAATGCTGATAGCACATGTACTGTCTGACAAGAGGGTGGTAGATGTAGTAACAGAAACGCCTAATTCCTCGAGTAACCATCGTAACCAAGTCACCACTCCAGTCAGAAGAGCCATAGCTCGTAACTCCGTCTTTGCACTCGAACGGGAAACTGCAGTTTGTTTCCTCGTCTTCTAGGCAATGAGAGAACCACCAAGAAAAACACAGTAAGCAGAAAGTGAACGGCGATCAGTAGGATCACTAGCCCACGTAGCATCTGAATAGGCCTAGAGCTGTAACGAGCTGGAACGGGAAAAACAGACGATGAGAGATCGTGCCACGATGATATCATAGAACACGTAGAAGGTGACTAGAGTGAACTAAAGTGGGAGCAGCAACAAACTGACTTAAAATATGGACAGGATAGGAGATATCCGGGCTGAGTGACAGCAAGATAGACAAGACTCCCAACAAGATGACGATAATGCGTCGGATCAGACAAGGGCTCGCCATCAGAAGCGTGAAGCCGAACATTGCGCTCATTACTAAGAGCCACACAAGCAAGAAGATCCTGGATATACTTTTCTTGAGAAATAAAAAAGGCATCAGAGGTGGAGGAAACCTCAATCCCAAGAAAGTAATGAAGAGGACCAAGATCAGACATTAGGAACTGCTCACTGGGACGGGCCTTAACAAAGGCAATGTACTCAAAATCGTCGCCAGTGATGATCATGTCATCAACATATAGAAGAAGAAGAGTCCTACCATGAGCAGAAAGGTGGACAAACAATGCTGGATCATGAGCACTGGGGAAAAACCAGTTGCGGTCACCATAGAGGCGAAGCGCTCAAACCAGGCACGGGGGAGCTTGCTTAAGGCCATAGAGAGAGCGACGAAGACGACAAACCATGCCATCAAGAACAGAATACCCAGGTGGTGGCTGCATATAAACCTCCTCACGCAACTCACCATTTAGAAAGGCATTCTTCACATCAAGCTGAGACACAGACCAATGGCGAATAGAGGCCACGGCGAGAAGTGTGTGGACAGTGGTCATATAGGCCACAGGAGCAGAAGTTTCATCATAATCACGACCATGCTCCTGTTGAAAGCCACGAGCCACAAGACAAGCTTTATAACGATCAGAGCGAGTCTTTATCTTGTACACCCACTTACAAGTGATGGAACAAACAACGGGAGGAAGAGAAACTAGATCCCGCGTGTCGGTGCGCTCAAGGGCAGCAACCTCCTTAGCCATCGCAAACTGCCATTCAAGATGAACAACAGCATCTCGATAAGAAGTTGACTCAAGAATGGTCGAAAGACCATAGCAAGAAGGAGAATATTTGTCAAGGGGTGGACAAGGCCGAGAACAAAGACCATAAATCGGTTGAGAGGAAGACGACACACTAGAAGTAGAGGGGACATCAGTAGACTCATCCACAATACGTGGACGAAGAGTATAATGGAAACCAAAGGAGGGAAGAGGTGGAACCACTGGAGGTGGTGACGAAGAATGTACCGGTGATGAAGGTGGACAAGGGGAAGGTGTCGGTGATGAAGGTGGAGAGTCATGCGATGTGGGAGGAGAATAAACTATAGGAGAGGACGGGGTCGGATCTGCAACAGCGGGACGAGGAGTAGGAATACTGGGCACAAAGGGAGGTGTATCCGAAAACATAAGAAAAGAGATGTCATATGTGGAGAAGGCCGAGGAGGATGGACACGGGTAGAAAGGGCGGGACTTCATCAAAGGTCACATCCCGGGAAATACGAACGACCGACAGGATCCCAACACCGATAGACCTTATGCTCATCACTGTATCCGAGAAAGACACACTCAACAGACTGAGCGGTCAGTTTGGTGCGTTCACGAGGGGCAAGCAAAACATAGCAACACAACCAAACAAACGAAGCGCCGAATAATCAGGAGAACGGCTAGAAAGACGCTCGAGAGGAATACCATCCTATAGAGCAGCAAATGGCCGAATGTAGATGAGATAGGTGGAAGTGGTAACAGCCTCAGCCTGGAAGAGAGGCGGCGATCATTATGGCACGCGTCGTCTCAAGAAGGTGACGATGCTTGCACTTAGCCACACCATTCTGAGTATGAGCACCAGGACAAGAGAACTGAGTAAGGGTACCCTGCTCAGCAAGGAACCCTCGCAGCGCATGGGAGATATACTCACCAGCTGAATCTGCACGAAAAATCCGAATAGGGGTGGACTGTGTATGAACCACGGCAGCAAAAAAAATTGTATATCGCCAAGGCAGCCACTGGTACAGGGCAGGCGTGTGTCTCTTTGCGGGCCTGCTTCTTCGACGACGTCCGCAAGCTGTTCGACAGTTTGCCCACAAGGTACAAATGGACTCCGCCGACAAGTTCTTTTTCCACAAATTTCTTTGTGACTCGGTTGATTCTTCATCCGACAATGAGGAGATGGTGGCTGCTGTGTTGGTCGTCCATGACCACCTTAGTAGTCAGCAGCCGTTGTTCCGGGGCTTGATCCCGGGACACTGGCGTTGAATCGCCACCGAAATAGCGGCCATTTCTTTCTTTGGAAGGACTAATTCGAGACACTCAACCCTCTCTTCAAACATCACCAATTCCGGCAGCGTTTCCACATGGCTAGGCACCTTTTCAACAATATTCGAGAGGGGGTGGTCGGGTACGATAAGTATTTCGAGTGTAAGGAGGATGCCCTTGGAAAGATTGGATTCTCCTATTATTAAAAATGCACTGCAGCTATTCGGATGCTTGCATACGGAGTTCCGGGTGATCTCATTGATGACTACATCCATATGAGCAAGTCCACATGCCAAGAGTCCATGTACATGTTCTACAAGGCTGTGATTGCAATGTTTGGCCCTGAGTACTTGAGAGAGCCAAACGTTGCAGATACAGCCCGCTTGTTGGCAATGAATGCCAAATGAATGCCAGCAGGGGCTTCCCAAGGATGCTTGGTAGCATAGACTGTATGCACTGGGAGTGGAAGAACTGCCCTTCTGCTTGGCAGGGGCAATATAGGGGCCATGTCAAGGCGGCATGGCCGGATCGCACACTGATCTCAACGTGCTTCAACGCTCTCCGGTGTTTGCAAGGCTTGCCGAAGGCATCTGCCCCGCCGGTGAATGTTAACATCAACAGCCACAACTACAACAAAGGATACTACCTAGCTAACAGTATCTATCCTCAGTGGACTACTATTGTGAAGACAATCTCCAACCCTGTAGGAGAGAAGAGGAGATCTGCACAAGAGCAAGAGAGTGCTACGAAGGATGTGGAGCGTGCCTTTGGTGTTCTCTAATCTCAGTGGGGCATTGTCCGGTATCCTGCTAGAACTTGGGGCACCAAGAAGTTGTGGGAGGTGATGAGTGCTTGTGTGATGATGCACAATATGATCGTAGAAGATGAGCACCCGGAACGTATCTACAACCAAGGGTTTCAATTTCAGGGTGACAATGTTGTGCCTGAGCATGGAGGAGTGGGAACGTTTGCACAGTTCACCCAATTTCATCATCAAATGCGTAATTGGGAAACTCACATTCAGTTGCAAGATGATTTGGTTGACCATATGTGGGTTCACGCTGGCAACCAATAGATGTATCTTCTTTTTTTAAGTATTTGAGACAATTTAATTTTTATTTGACTTGTAAACTTTGACATATTTATTTGGCTTGTGAACTATGCTATATTTATTTGGCTTGTGAACTATGCTATGTTTGT
This sequence comes from Triticum dicoccoides, assembly GCF_002162155.2. Classification (NCBI taxonomy): domain Eukaryota; kingdom Viridiplantae; phylum Streptophyta; class Magnoliopsida; order Poales; family Poaceae; genus Triticum; species Triticum dicoccoides. The sequence goes on along the minus strand of NC_041392.1, from coordinate 180,080,657 downwards.
TTGCTTGTGTAACCATGTGAAATGTTTGTATTCTGTTTGAATTTATGTTTGCAAAACGACGGCAAGCCAGCCGCGCGGGCGAAAATGTGTCCGCGTGTTGGGCGCACTGCCGACCAAATGAAAAACAAGACAGACGACGAGCGGACGGCCGACCCAAACGGACAAAAGGCGGACAAAGTGAACGTCCGTTTGGGTCGGCGCGTTGGAGTTGCTCTAAGAGACTTTATTAAATCTATAGTTTACTATACACCTGCATGATGGCAGATGCTAAACAATGTTGGCACATATCCCCAAGCAATCAATCCTACAGTGGGATTAGAGGGGTAGCTATCCCAGGGTCAGTTCAATATGCCATGGAGGACTAGCAAATCCTAAGTAGAAGGGTCAACCCTGCTGTTGATGCACTTCGATACATGGTATCATATATAAAAATGCTGCTATCTTTATATGTCAATTCCTTACCAAGAAACCTTATTCACAAGGAAAATATGGAAGTCGGAGAGAAAATAAACATCACACTAAAGAAAACATATGACTACGCAACAAGGTATAAAGTTGTGACTGACTCACAAACTTCCAGAAGAATTCACATAATATCAGAAAAATAGTTAATTGACATTTTTCTTAAAGCTACAGATCTGTGGATCAAGAGGTGCCAGTGATATTAATGTGATAGCGCCCTACAATTTCGTGCCAAATATCCGCATTAATCTTTAACTTAGCCCACTACATCAAAAGGATGGAATGCAGAGCAGCACAAGAGGTAAACTAGAAAAACTAACTGCTCCGAATATAAACACAGCCATATGATTAGCTCTATAAAGACAATTTGAACCTTAAAATGATGTACAGAGAAAAGGAAAATGCAAATGGGAAGGCAATATATATGTAAAGTGAGACCCAACTCAACAAGAGATTTAAACACCCTTTTTCTCAAACTCTTAGTGCTTCAGCTGTTCAGAGGAACTAAATATGCAAGAATACAAGGATGTATGATGAATTGATTATTCCACCATGTTAAGGAAAGTGACACATATCTTATCATATTAGGTGCCATCTTTATAAGGGCTTTTGTAGAATCTTGATTGCCAATATCTCTTCAGAGGTCAAGAGGACCATACACCAATTATAATTGTTCGCTTATAACAAGGAAACCACAAGGCGTCAGGATCTCACCCAAAGTAAAAGGTGTAAGCAATTGGAGTGTTCGACAGGATTAGACACTAGGGTACTGTTCAGACCTAGATTCTTGTATAGGGCAAGGATCTAAGAGTTCTTACAGGTTCCGGAGTTCTTAGTGATCCCTTAGTGTATTCTGGTTGTATGTAAGGAATTTATGGTCAGGTTTCACCACTTCGTTCTTGATTCAGTTTCGCAATATTTGACACAGAACTATGATATCCAACCTACATAGTCTCCAGCAAGATTCTCAGCTTATATAACATTTGGGAATACAGTAGCTAATAATCAGTTGTCCAGAAATTTTTAGTAAACCACAAATATGAACTAGAATAAAGAACAATCTCATCATGTACAATATAACAGTATGTATTTCTTACTTGTAACTTCCTTGCAAGTAATGCAGTTGTCGCCTCATGCTTGGTGCCACCACATGCAATAACTGCGCAAAAATATTACAACGATCAAAATATTTCACAATGATCAAAAGATGCAAAGTAAGTGTATATATAAGGCATCTAGATAACTTAACACCCTGTTTTTGCTGGCCAAGAAATATCTTTTCTCGACACAAATTAGCGAATAAAATAATAAGCATTACACAAATCGACGGCAGCTTCTGACCTTTGTTTGTGGTCCCTCCATACCAAAATATAAAACGTCATATATTTTGGTACAGAGGTAGTATATAAGAAGCTATTGACACAAACTAGGCTCTATTTAGAACAAATAATTCCCACCAGGCAGAACTTGCATCTAGAAAAGCGTACCACAACAATGTACACAATGTATAAACCAAATGCTCCCTAGGCGCCTCTGCGCTATCCAGGGGCGCCTTAGGGCTCCCTCTGAAGGAGCCACCACCACATCCTCTCATCCCGAAACCATTGCCGTGGCCTACGATCTGCTCCCGACGTCGACGAGAGGCTTCTCCTCTGTCGCCTTGGTCTAGTTCAATGTCTTCCCCTCGTGTCACAACTTGTTAAGAGGAAATCCTGGTGGTTTTGGTTGAGGCATGTGGATGGCACAGCTCACGGAACACAATCTGGTATTAATCAATTGGATACGATGTTGTGTTTTTGCCTTTTTGGTGCTTCAAATACCGATCCATGATTTTTCCAGGTTGAAACCCATGATCAGACCCTTCACTGGTCGGATCCAACAAGGACGGACACACGCCATCTCTTTTGCTCAAGGCATCTTCTTCAAGGTTGACAGTCTGGTCTTCACTGGTTGGACTCGAGAAGAATGGTATGTGCACTCAGGTTGACGTGTTTAGCTTCCACTTTAGGTGTGTCCTCTAGATGTGGCGCCACTTCCTCATTCGTGCAGCCTAAGGTATGACAACGAGTTCATCCAACATGGCAGAACAGGGTGTGCCTACACATGAGATTAGTTTTTGCCTTGTACCTTTGAGAATGAAAATCCTTCATTGGCTGGATCAGGCAACATCGTCGCATAACATGTGTCATTTCATTGTTGAAGGCATCGCTTTGGAAGATTTTTTTTTTTTTGAAACGAGGCAAAAGACTTGCCATTTTCATTGATTAAGAAGAAGAGAATTGCCTGGTTAATTGACGGGAAACCGGGCTAAAACCGATACAACACAACCCACATGACATGGGCACCACCGGCCAACCTGGCCACCGACATGGAATAGAAGCCACGACGGCACATGCCAACGGAAGGCCACACTCGCAAGCAACCGACAGCTCCGACATTGATGACAAGCAACACAAGGGAAATATGCAGGACTTGCGCCGACCGTGCCCCAAAGAGCACCTCGGACACGCCGGGAAGAACCGACTACCGAAGACCACGCCGCGACCCAAGCTCCTCTCGACGCCAACACCGTTGCCAAACAGAAACCAGCGCCCCGCCTCAGCAAACCACGCGGCGAAGATGCCGCCATTGACGGCGAAGATGCCATCATCCTCCAGTCTCTCAGTCGTCGCCGGCTCCGAGACGATGCCCCCAACGAGGAGAAAGACGCGAAGACGCCTCCATCGCCCGATCCAGCGGATCTGAGGTTTCCCTCCGGAGCCCAAGCCATGGGGAGAAGGGGCACCTCCACGACGACGCTTCCAAGAAAGATCGCGGCACCCGCAGGCGCCGCCGTCGCCGGCTCCGGTGAAGACCGGAGCAAGGATTTCTCCCGGAGATGTGCCGACCACCTGCCACCACCGACCGCCGCCCACAAACCACCACCCCTGCCGAGGCCGACCTCACTCTAGCCACGGGATCCCACGATCCACCGCGACCAGATTCGCACCACCTCCTGGCCGAAGCCGCCACCACCACACCCGGGGCCGCCGCCCCGAAGCCCAAGAGCCGCCACGTCATCGTCTTCACCATCTGCAGGAGCCCGGCTAGGCCCGACGGCAAGGAGCCCACATCGCAAAGCTGGAGGCAAGGGAGGGCCTGACCAGACTGCGACCTCGCCCCAAGCCTTGCCTCGGTGGGCCGGAGGACCGCCAAAGCCGCCGCCGGAAGGCTACAGCCGAGCCGCACCAGATCTGAATCGCCGGAAGCCGGAGCCGCACGAGCGAGATAGAGCCGCCGCAGCCGCCTAGCCTCGACCCACCGTTGGACGTAGCGAGGCCGCCGCCGTAGCCGCGCCAACTCGCCGTGCCGCCCAGCCGTCGCGCCGCCAGAGGAGCAGCCGTCGCCATGGGACCCGCAGCCTGGACCGCCACCAACCCGAGCGGGGGAGCAGGCGCGCCGAGGCGCGCGCAGAGCACCGACCGCCGAGCCGCCCACGCCGCCACCACCGGGCCGCCGCCCCGGCGCCCAGCCTCGCCGATGCGCCGCG